>NW_027127217.1:0-27996 GCF_037325665.1 Littorina saxatilis
AAATGTGCCATTCTTGCCAATGTGCATGTTTTATTTCACATGTCATGCTATAATATGCTCAATAGAAAAATACAGCAGTGTTTGTGTTTTCGTTCATAGGCTAAAACTCCCACGGCTTTTAATTGTATGACCGTTTTAACCCCGCCATTTTAGGCAGCCTTACGCCGCTTTCGGGGGAAACATGCTGGGTAATTTCGTGTTTCTCTAACCCACCGAAATACTCAGTTGTTCAAAATATGCGTTTCATGAAAAGTACATTAGCAGTCGACCAAGATAAGACAAGATAATTCTTTATTTATGACGGTGAGTTGTCATCTAGCTATAGACAAGACGTGGCCATGACATATTATACCAGTGTAGGTATGCATAATATTATTCTCTGCGTCACTCTGTGTTTTCACATTGTTGGCATATAAGCGGCAACAGTTCCATGACTGGTTTAGCCGGCTCCGCCTTAATTCAACCCGTTGAAGCATGTCTATTGTAGGTTTGGGGTAACTTACACATGTTTTCTTCAAGTCACTGGATTCACACTGGAGGCCTTACTGCCATATTAGGATCCAAAGTTATCACTCATGTGGTGAAGCCATAAAATTTACCTGAAATTTAATCTGTAAAACGCAAAGGAAAGAAAAATAATTATGATCAAACAGACAAAGACACCAACAAATTAAATTAAATTTTAAAAAAATCTGAGTTGAAATAAGATTGTGTCATTTTTTGCTGTATATAAGCATAAAGGGAGATAACAATCTTAATGAAGCAGACGACGGCTTCGCGTTAGTTTTTTGTTTGTTTTATCTCCCTTTACCAGGAAAGGCGCACCCATCTACATTGAAGATTTGTTGAAAGGTGTGAAAGCTTTCCCAAAGCAATGAGGTATGCACCCCTGCAACCAAAACCGTTCCTTTCGTTACGGTTTGAACTCTTTAACCCCTCCCCCCTTTCCTTATGTTGGCAGTGCTACAATGGGTTCAGGCATATTAAACATTTCTGATTTTTCACCCACCGAATGCATCATTTTGTGAAGTTGATACATTGCTTTTCTCTCCTTTCATTACCCACCCACACACACCACCACCACCACCACCACAGACACTACCTACCCCCTCCCCTCCCCCCCCCCCCCCCCCCTATCTCCCTTTCTTATCGACATGCAGACATCAAAATCAGTCAGTGACTGACTGACAAAACTTAAGACTTCCATTTACTGTCATAAGATGATGTGAGGAGGCACGTAAGAGAGCTTACATTTTTAGCAGATGTTGTTGCTGTTGTTCTTGATGGTGTTGGAGTGATGACAGTGGCGATGGTGAAGATGGTGTTGGTGTTGCTGCTTTGGCTTCCACTGGCCACTGAGGTACTGTCCTCAGTCCTCCTTTGTTCCTAACAAAGCCAAGATAAACAATGACATGATATGCAAAGCGAAGGGAATTCAATGAGCTATATGTTGGGGTCACTACCTCTACTACTATTATCAACACTTTTATTCAGTTCTACCACTACCACTACTTTCACCGCCTTCACTACTACTACTATTATCACTACTACATGTACCACTGTCATCACCACAACTTTAATTACTACTACTACTATCATCACCACTACCACTAAACTACTACTACTACTACTGCTGCTGCTACTTTCATCCCCACCACTGCTACCGCTACTATATCATCCTGACCGACTACTACTAATTTCATCACAACCACTACTACTGCTACTATATCTTCCTGACCGACTACTACTAATTTCATCACAACCACTACTACTACTGATATCATCCCCACCACTACTACTGCTACTATATATCATCCTGACCAACTACTACTAATTTCATCACAACCACTACTACTACTGATATCATCCCCACCACTGCTACTGCTACTATATATCATCCTGACCGACTACTACTAATTTCATCACAACCACTACTTCTATTACTACTATCATCATTACTACTGCTACAACTACTTTTACCAAAACCACTACTACTACATTTACCACCACCACTGCTGCTACTACTACTATAGGATTGGGGGGGGGGGGGGTTCTTTTGTTACTTAGTCCTTTCACTGCATTCCATTACTGTTCTCATAACTTGTGATAGTGAAATATGTGCAATGTGGAATGGTCCTTATTTCTTAGGTGCTGGAGTAGTTCTGTGATGGTAGTAGTTTTGTGCAATGCGACTCTAGGTTCAGGTGCTTGAGTAGATCTGTGATAGTCTGTTAATACTGTTGTTTTAAACTGTCTAACTGGCTAGATCATGAATATATAATTTTATGTGATGATCTGACTAAATGATAATAATTACGTGTACTACTTACTTTTAAATGGATTATAAATTTTAGGTATTGTTCTAGTATTCACTAATGTTGTATTGATATTACTGGCACCCCTTTTAAACTGATATGGTTTTTACCTTTACAAGGCGACGATGTGAATTTGTGATGTAGATATGTGGCTGCTTATGTGTGAGAATGTAAATAATTGTGTGTGTGTGTGTGTGTGTGTGTGTGTGTGTGAGTTATGTCTGTGTGTGCATGACAGTGTAATGTATGTATGTATGCATGCATGGTGATGTGTGTCTGCATATGTGTCTGGTTGGTTTTTATTTTATTTTTACCGTGCCGTGCCAAGATGAAATCCTTTTGCAAAATTGGTGAATAAATATCTTGTATCTTGTATCTTGTATCTTGTATACTTTCATCACAAATACTACTACTACTTTTGATCACCACCGCTACTACTATCATCACCACCACCACTACTTTCATCACTACTACTACTACCATCGCCCTTCTACCTCTGCCACTACTGTATCGTCACCATCACTACTACTACAACTACTACTACTACTACTACACCCCTGGCCATTACATATAGTATCAATCAATCAATTAAACGGTACATAATGAGTGTTTTACGAAGTAAAAACTTGTCACACATAGACTAATGAACAATAATAATATACATATAGCTTGTCGATATTGATATCAGAAGAAAGTTTGCGACCTGAACAACGTGGTGTTAAAATACTGGACTGGTTATTAGTCTTCCTCCTCGTGTAAACCACCATGTAAATTCCCATAGATTTGTCCAGGCTTTCACATGAGATGAAAGTATTATTTTATGTAATAAATAATTAATTTAAAAAGTCCCACTCTGTGCGGGAATTATGGCCATGTACTGCCATTGACTAAATACCCCCGAGTCAAGGCCAGTGTGCAAATATAATGTCCAGGAGCAGAACAAAACACTCCAACAACAGAAAGAAGAAGTAACACGAAGACAAACAAGAACAAGAACAAGAATAACAACAAGAACAAGACCCACAACAACAACAACCATTACCACAAGAACAACAACAACATTAACAGAAAGGGAATATTTGCAGGAAAGAGTCACAAGAAGGCAATATCCTTTGAGGACTGAAAGCTGTGACTTGCTAATTAATTTGTGTCATCAGAAGCATAGACTGTCAGAAGCAAGGACAACATGCAGTTGCCAAACATCCCATTATCGAAGCGAGTTTACGGGCAGTAGGCTCAAACAGAGTAGATGATCACAGGGCCGGACTAGGGTAAGAGGAGGGGGGGTTGCCAGTGGTGGTCCTGGCGGGGTCAAGGGGCAGAACCCCTTGTGGGGGTCAGGGGGCGAAGCCCCCTTAAACTGATCGGTAGGTCATATTCTGAGATAGGAAAATGGTTGCTCCTTGCATGAAACGGCATAAAATAAACAATAATAAAAAATGTTTTAAATAAGTGAGGTACATGTTTAGGCTGGGGGGGGGGGGGGGGGGTTGCGCAACCCCCATAACCCCCCCGGTAGTCCGGCCCTGTGATCATACTCATTGTTTTGAGTCTTTCTTCCTGTCTGAGCCAGTAACAGTATGAGCCTACTTCTTCATCCCAGATAACTTCATCACTCAGAGTATTCCCGGTACCGCCCACATTTGCTACTAGGCACCTTACCAGACCAGTCAATGCTTTCAAAGTGTCGGCGTGTTTGCTTGTACATTATACACAAGAATTTGCGCCGCTTGGAAGGTGTGTAACAGACTGATATGTAGGCGAACACATGCTACTGGGTGCGATGGCGGTTTGCAAGATGGTATTCAAATACTCTCTAATCCCTCTTTAAACTAAAAGTAATTCTAATGGTTGTGGTAATTAATATATGTCGGCCATGCGCATGAACTCTTATTATTCTAGAATGAACATACCTGTCTGTATCCAAGGTGAAATCGGTACATGTAATGCCCGATCCCATCTATTCTCTATTGTTTGTGTAGGTCAGCAGGTTTCGTGTTTGACGCACACTATGGAAATGAGTCATTCACAACTGACACGATCGACCGCACTGGAGATTTCCGATCTTAGAGCTAGCTCTAGTGGGCTTTCCCTGAGATGAAGACGACCCGAGCTGCCTAACGCGAGTGTTCTGTTCAGTTTAAGGAGTTATACTCTATGAGAACCGCCCGAGCTAATTTAATTTGGAATGTTTGAAAACTGCCAATTTACACAATCCTTTAAGGGATCCAAACGCTGCCCGGGACATAGTATGATATTTCTTACTGGGACTGGTCATGCACATGAATGATTTACAATGGATGTAGTTCTTGCATTCTTACTCTATACATTTTATTTTATTTTATCTTACAGATTCCGATTTTGCGCAAGCACTAATTCCGAGTCTCCCTCCTCCCCCCCCCCCCCCCCCCCCCCCCCCCCCCTCTGGACTGGAAACGGTAATGCTATGTCCAATTCACCCGGCTTTTGTAAAACAAATCTTACAAAGTAGGTGTTAGGAATCATTTTGTATTTCAAGTCGACTGGCGAAATGGCCTATAGTAGATAAAATGCCGGCCTTATAAGTGCGGGTAGGTTGACTGTTCCAATCTTGGCCGCCACTGGTGGGTTAAAGGGTGGAGATCTTTCCGATCTCCCAGGTCAACTTATGTGCAGACCGCATGCCTTATCAGTCCCCCTACGTGTGTACACGCTGGCCGCAAACATGAGAACAAGTACGCACGGAAAAGATCCTGTAATCCATGTCAGAGTTCCGTGTGTTATAGAAAAACGAAACTACGCATACCAAGCGGCATGCATCCTCTAAAATCAGCCTAAATGGTGGGGTAACTTAAGATGGTCACACACGTAAAAACCCAGTCGATCATTGTGCAAACTGAAAAACAACAACACGGGTGTGCGTGAGAGTTTCAGACAATGCATGAACGCAGAAGAAGAAAAAGACTAAGAAGAAGACGAAGAAGTAAACGCAAACTGCAGTTGAGCCATATTTTTGCGGAATCAAAATTAAATCTGCTCTTCTCCTACTGTTGAATTAATGGAGAGGCCGCACTATATCTTCTTAGGCTTTCAGCCACACTTAACTATCCATTATTACGAGACAACAACCATGCAACACAAAAACCACCCTTGGCATCACAAATGACATTCTATCCCAATCACTATCCTACCACTGATCCTCCAGTTGTGGTCTCACACATAACCTTTTTTCAACTGGGCGATCGCAGTTAGGATACCAATCCAAATAACCGTTACAGTTATGCTGGGCCAATTATACTTTGTCAATGCAATTACAAAAGTGATGATCAGCAATTCGCTCTACTATGCCAAGGGAGGTAAGTTGAAGACACAAGAGGTATGAACAGTTCAATTCACATTTATTCATGTTTTCCACATGTTGCAATCTTTGTATTATACATATTTGGCATATGAATGGGCACGGATAGGTAGCAGATAGACATGGTTAAAGTGAACACTATTAGCAACCCCTTCCCCCCCAGTTAGCTGGCCCCAGATTGACTGACCAGCAACAGGTCTTTCTGACCATCCTAGCACTACCTCAGCTAGCATGTGGGTGATGTAAACCAACCCAGTGCTTTCTTTAGGCATACATGCTGCTGCTTTTGTAAGTGCGCTGCTCCCAGCTCCTCACAGAGGAATTCTAGGCTTTCAGGCTATCTGGAGGTGACAGGACCCCGAACCGCACCACATCCCGTGGCTTGTTAGGGCTCACACTGGGGTCCTGCAGTACAGCTACGAAAAGCTCTAAAAAGGTTTCATTTTCACTAGAAATTACATGTTTTAAAACTTTAACAAACTGAAATAGACAGACATGTAAAGTGTTCCCCTTTTCCATGCCTATCTTCCGCCATTCGTGCCGAGCAGACAACATACACACACGCGCGCACGCAAAAAACATGATGATACGCTAAAGGACGACAAATTATACATTTCTACAACACGTGTTAAAGCAATTAAGTAAATATTACCACCAAGACAAGACAAAGGGGATGGTGGGTGGGCTTTTTCATTCAAACTATGCATATTTATCCAAATGAGTGTTAAACTAAGTACGCGACTATTACACATTACTACATGACAAAGGGGATGGAGGGTGGGCTTTTTCCTTGTAGCAAATTCGTTTAGCGTTGTTCTCTGTGTAGACTCAGGATCCGAAGAGGCTAAAGCTAGACTCTTCCCACGTGACACTGAGTCTGCATACAACTGAACCGTTTAGGGATAAGTGTGTTCTTTAGCCTCCATCGAATGTTAGGCTAAAAGATGGTTGTAGCTCGTCATAAAATCATTTATGGCAGAAGCCGAAATGTATTTATTACGAGACAACAACCATGCAACACAAAAACCACCCTTGGCATCACAAATGACATTCTATCCCAATCACTATCCTACCACTGATCCTCCAGTTGTGGTCTCACACATAACCTTTTTTCAACTGGGCGATCGCAGTTAGGATACCAATCCAAATAACCGTTACAGTTATGCTGGGCCAATTATACTTTGTCAATGCAATTACAAAAGTGATGATCAGCAATTCGCTCTACTATGCCAAGGGAGGTAAGTTGAAGACACAAGAGGTATGAACAGTTCAATTCACATTTATTCATGTTTTCCACATGTTGCAATCTTTGTATTATACATATTTGGCATATGAATGGGCACGGATAGGCAGCAGATAGACATGGTTAAAGTGAACACTATTAGCAACCCCTTCCCCCCCAGTTAGCTGGCCCCAGATTGACTGACCAGCAACAGGTCTTTCTGACCATCCTAGCACTACCTCAGCTAGCATGTGGGTGATGTAAACCAACCCAGTGCTTTCTTTAGGCATACATGCTGCTGCTTTTGTAAGTGCGCTGCTCCCAGCTCCTCACAGAGGAATTCTAGGCTTTCAGGCTATCTGGAGGTGACAGGACCCCGAACCGCACCACATCCCGTGGCTTGTTAGGGCTCACACTGGGGTCCTGCAGTACAGCTACGAAAAGCTCTAAAAAGGTTTCATTTTCACTAGAAATTACATGTTTTAAAACTTTAACAAACTGAAATAGACAGACATGTAAAGTGTTCCCCTTTTCCATGCCTATCTTCCGCCACCTAACAGCTATTCTATAGATGTTTTTCGCCAATCCGTACCCATTCCAGCCCCCTTTTAGCCTAAAATCATAGCTGTTAATTGCAGTTCAAAGTCAGCTTTGAACTGGTCCAGCCCCTTGGTGCTCAAATGCACCCCATCTTCGGCAAGGTAGCTGTGGTCAAAATTTGGGTGGTAAACAATCCGTCCCTTTTCTTTCTCTTGCATAATGCGGCCTCTCGCCTTTCGGTTTAATTTGTTTTTTTTGTTGTTTTTTTTGTTGCGGGAATTTTCTCCCCCGTTGGAAAAGCTTTCATGTCTCCACGAATTTCGCGGGAGCATGTCCGACCAGACAACGGTCGCCTTCGGGCAAAAAGCCCTAACAAAGCATACCAGTTCATCTAGTTCCTCACGCCAGTGCTTCTGGTCAACCCGGCACACGTCGTTCCCTCCGACATGGAGTACCACATAGCTCGGTGAGGGGGCGTCCTCCAGTGCTTCAATCAGCTTGGCCCGAGCCCGGGGAAACCCAAGGCCGGACTTCCCAGCCCACACCACCGGCAGCGGTAGCTGAAGCCCAGTGCCTTTTGTACTGCAGAACTGCTGCAGCCTGACCACCAGACTTGATCCCAGGATAAGGACTCCTGGAACTACGATAGAGAAGGTGGATTAGGACTAAAACATGAACTCATTTCTATCCTGTACCTTTTGTCGTCACTACTTGGAGGTGACAACCTTCCAACTTTTTCCTTGTAGCAAATTCGTTTAGCGTTGTTCTCTGTGTAGACTCAGGATCCGAAGAGGCTAAAGCTAGACTCTTCCCACGTGACACTGAGTCTGCATACAACTGAACCGTTTAGGGATAAGTGTGTTCTTTAGCCTCCATCGAATGTTAGGCTAAAAGATGGTTGTAGCTCGTCATAAAATCATTTATGGCAGAAGCCGAAATGTATTTAAATAAAATCAAAGTTTCATTAAATTTCATGCAAGGAGTACTGCAATTTTGCGACAGCACAATTTGTATAATTATCCTGGTTTGCTAGCATCAGCCGGGAAAAGCCGAAATAGCGAAGCGGAAGTGACCCAATCAAGTCCCGCACGTGAGCTAACTACGTCAAAAAACAACATGGAGATCGGGTAGTCTCGACGAGAGCAGGAGTTCTTTCTATCTTGGGTAGTTTACGTCAAGACAATGAGTTCAATTACATACGAAAATTGTAAAACGTATTTGGTTCCATTCAGTTTGGCATGTCGCAGTCTTTCGCCCCAGATCGTAATTATGGTGATTTTGAATGTGATTCAAATGTCAATTGTAATCGTGTAAGTAAGACAAAGTTTCAATTTGTTATTAACCTGAGGTCTGTCTTTGATGTCTCCAAAGGAATGCGTGTCACATTCATCGTAGCAAACCAAAGACAAGTTTCTCAACAGGAAATCTACGATCCAAGTGTACTGTCAAGTTTGTCTGTGGTGCAAATATTCATGTACAAGTTTGCCTATTCATGTGCATCATCCAGCAGAGACTGTAGAGAACACCGTCTCAGTGTGCATCCATTTCAAAACGAAGCAGACGTAAAAATGCACACACTATGGGTGGCAGTCCCTGTCGGGAAATGTTAATCACATTTTGGCGGGAGATGCGAACTGACAAACCGGATAACTTGAAGTTTCGCCGTTTGGATGGCAATACTGAAGCCATGTGTAGTCGTCAGTGGGATAGTTGTGTGAATGTTTTGACTGTGTATATCCTTATCTTTGACAAAAAGACAAATCGTTGTTTCAAAACCGCTCGGAGGCGTCCTGCATATTTGACTATTGGTCAGGATTTACTACTTGGATATAACATGACATAAGCGAAAGAAGCCACTGTTTCGGAATTCTCCGATTTTAAATATGAGAAACGGGTTTTCCCGGGGCCCCATGGACTGATGTCCTGGACATTATTTATAGACTGCATAAATTGTATTTAGAAGGAAGGGATAAAGTGCATCTCCTTGATCATCTGCATGAATTACCACCTTGCTTCTCTCTCTAGCTTTGATAATTAAAACAGGATTGTCATGTTAACCAGTTTCTAACGACTGTTGCGTCTGTCTGTCTACCTGCCTGCCTGCCTGCCTGCATGGATGGATGGATGGATGGATGGATGGATGGGTGATTATTGTATGTGTATGTTTATATGTTTGTAGGGTATCGTTATTTAATATATATTTATGTGCAGAATATTTACAGAATTTTGATCACCCCCGTTTACCCCACAAACACAGATACAGAGGAAAGACAAAGCCAAGACAGACACACACACACACACACACACACACACACACGCACACACACACACACACACACACACACACACACAATAAAACAGACACACGCACACACACAGACACACACAGACATAGACACACACACACACAGACACACGCACACACAGACACACACAGACACACACACACAGACACACCGTGTACACACAGACACACACAGACACAGACACACACACACACAGACACACGCACACACAGACACACACACAGACACACACACAGACACACACACACACACACACACACGCACACACAGACACACACAGACACAGACACAGACACACACACACACAGACACACGCACACACAGACACACACAGACACACAGACACAGACACACACACACACACACACACACACACACACACACACTAACACATATTCATGCAAAATAAGAAACATCAGACAATTTCTATTCAAAAGTGGTTTTATACACCGTGTTTTTAGAAAACAAATCATACAAATTCTAATCCGCCAAACAAATTCTGAACAAGGTGGTTTTTTTCATCTTTGACTTCCATGCTTTAAAACAGTCACCGGGCACACGCAGCACACGTTTGTTTATTTATCAAACCGTATTTTATAAAACTTATTTACACCAGGTTCGCCTGAACTAATACAATCATAATCCAACAAACTGTTTGACGCAGCGTCTCTTTGTTTTTAATATAGAAAATGTCTAAGAGATTCAAAACAAAATGCAAGGTGAATCAGATTTCTTGAAATGTTATACAAATTTGTAATATTGCAACTTCATTTTTGCTGTAATTCCTGGGCTCCAAACCTCCAAACAAGTAAATCTCACAACAAAACAAGTCAATCATTTAATCAGATTTTCGCATATCAAAAGGTAACCTAATCTTTCTTTATTTATTGCGTTACAAATAAATATGGCTCTTGATGCACCACCAAATAAACGCCTCTGTGCAACTGTAAAACTTCTTTATTCCTACATATTGAAAATCAGAAACCACAAAATGGCAGGTAAAAATAAACATATACAGTTACTTACCTACTCACTTACTGCCCGTTATGCCGGTTGGCATGTAGGGCATCAACAAAGGACAAAAAACACATACAGGAATGTCGGTTATTTGCACCGATATCGATCGACTTTGCCAGGGTTTTTTCAAAACTAAAGACGCGCATTATTGCGAAAAGTAGCTCGGCTTACTGTTAAAAATGTTCATTCTTTGCCAAGTTTACTTCACTCAAATGTAAATGTGGTAAATGCCTCTTTTCGCACTGGTATACTGGCATTACTCACGTACAGGTCTCAAGGTAGAGGAATTTAAATTATGTTATTGTTAGTGTTGTCACAGTATACAGCGTTCATTGCACGACCGTGAATATCATAGTAATCGTTTGCATACATATGAGGACTTTGACATTCTGTAAAGATTGAATGGCGATCAGCACTTTGGATCTTCCTTTTCTTCATTATGGATGAATTCAGAACCCCATTTAATATTTTTAACACATATGGTCTGCATTTTCATTTCAAGGTCAACTGTGAAACTTACATAAGAAAGATAAAAAATAGGAAATCGTCGCTTGCACAGTTGGAAAATATACTGCAGACAGTTAAAAACAACAACAACAACACTCGCATACCTTAAACAGACAGTTGATTGTCCTGAGAAGGAGCTGATGAAAAATACAGGATTTAATTTCAACTATCATTTTATACAATACTCTGAACATGTATTTACAACTTGCAGTGTGACTGTATCATCAGTACGCAACAGTAAAAAAAAAAACTAACTAAAAACAATGCATCAGTATGTATCACATTGGTAAATTTAACACACACAAATGAACACTGGCACAAACATGGTGAATACTTGCTACCCATTGTCTACATAATGGATGGCTCTACTCAAAAAGTTGAGACATCTGTAGTTTACAGAGCTGATCCTGCTGCCCAGTCAATACTAACAGGTCACCAAACACACATTTGAAGAATCAAAATCCTATACCAGCATACCACGACCGAAAAGATGACCACACCATTTTCCCTTCAAAAGTTGTGAAACACATCGGCGTGCTTCTCCTGTTTATCCGTTCATACGTTGTAAAGTTCACTTCACTCAAAGGAGCTACATTCAATGTCGACTGTCTTTCGCCGACATCAACTCTTCAATTTAAACATAAATGCCTATTTTTTAAAGATTTTATAAAACATAATATCTCATTTGTAAAGGATGTTATGAATAAAAATGGTATTATTATTTCTTTTGAAGATTTATGTCAAAAAGTGGGTTATAAACCATCCAGACAGTTTGAATACAATGCATTATGCACAGCACTTAAATCCAGACGTACAGACACATTACCATATCAATATTTTACATTGCAGGATTTCATTGTTAACGGTGGTAATATAACAGCAAAGTTTATTAGAAAATGTTTAGTTGATCTTGATGTCCAGATTCCGATTGCCTGTGATTTTTGGAAACGAAAACATAATGTGGATTTGGATAAGAGAAACTGGTTACTGGCCGTTAACAGCACAAAAGAAGAAAGATTACGTCTGCTGCACTGGAAACTATTACATAGAATATATCCAACCAATATTTTATTAAACAAAATGGGATTACGAACATCGAATAAGTGTGAAGTTTGTAATGAATTAGACACCCTTGAACATTTCTTTTTTAGTTGCCAAGAGGTGATGAAGGGTTGGAAAATATGTAAAGATTTTGTGTATAAGAAAATACATGTTGCCATCATTTTGAATGAAGAAAATGTATTTTTGGGTTATTTTAGGGAAAGTTTGAAAAGTGATTATATTTACTTTGTGAATTATTGTATTTTAATTACCAAAATGACCATTGGAAAATTTAGATATGGGAAAAAGTTAGATTTGGGTGTATTATTGGAAACTGAGCTGAACATTAGGAATAAATTTATGTTATGATTACTTTTATGTATTTATTTATTTAAACATATTAGTTTACTGATAAGGTTTATTGATTTAAAAATGTACACATTTGACAGAGAAAAGAAAAGACCTATGAAGAAGGTTTGCTCCAAGCCACACACAAAACAAACAAAAAAACTAATAAGGCAAAAAAATAATTGTTGTAGCAAACCTGCATGCAACTGAGGTTTAAAAAAAAAAAAGAAAAAAAACCTCTTTGGCGGTCCAAGTCTCTTTTCTCCCTGGTTTGCTGGCATACCTTAAACACAAGTATGTAAGAAGAGGAATTTAAAATGATTTTACTGTTAATGTTGTCCACAGTAAACAGTAATCAAGGCAGGACTGACAAAATCATTGTAAAAATTCCTTTTTGCTGGTGTGAAAATGAGGACTTTGACATATTTCAAATGTAGAATGATGACCTGTGCTTTTTACATTTAGTCAAGTTTTGATTTTTCTATTATGCACGACTTCTGAGTTGCATTCCATTTTCGACGCAGGCACTCTTTTTTGTCAAATCAAATTTAAAACAAAACAAAACACACACAAAAAAACACGGTCAAATCCACATAGTAAGGAAAATGAAACAGAAATTGTCATCTGAAGATCCCTTTACTTTCATTGTAGAAAATATTGGTTGCAGGTGACGAAAAAGAATCACGTGAAAAGACAAACTCAGACAAACTTAATATGTAATTCTGATGAGAGAGCCTCCGCATGTGGAAAAAGGTTCATCTTTTGGAAATCAATGTTTAATGTCAGTGAAAAAAGTATTGTGTTCACGTGACGTACATAGCTAAACATATTAAACAGTACATATAGGGCAATGACACTCATCTACTGCTTTTTCACCGAGACTAGTAAATTATAGGTTAGCCGACAGGTGGCCAAATCAGCGCTAACACATTGCCTTCGTAACACAAGCCAAATGTGACCCTCCACCACGAAATGAGTCGCATGTCACCTCGCGCGGTTCTGCGTTAGGCTTAATATAAGTCCGGGGAGTGTCTGGTAACAGTGTGTGGGTCACCTTAGTCACAGGCTTATAACTCAAACAGTGTTCGCTCTTTTCTAAAACGGTTTTCTTCACTGGATATAAGCATAAAAAACTCTTAATTGACTTAATGTAAAACACACCACCACCACCAACAACATAAAACTTGAAATAAACACAATCTCCAACTGTTGAAAAAGCCAGATACAGTATGTGTTTTTAAAGGAATGTCGCGTGTTAATGAGAGAGACAAAAATGAAGTCACGCAATTGTTTGCTGAATAGCTTTGAACGTCGGCAAGTGTTACTCAAGATTGACAAGAAGCAGATTTGGAATGAACAAACATACAAATATCCACTTTAAAAACAAACAAAACAAGTCGCGTAAGGCGAAATTACTACATTTAGTCAAGCTGTGGAACTCACAGAATGAAACTGAACGCACTGCATTTTTTTCACAATGACCGTAGTCCGCCGCTTGTGCAAAACGGAGTGAAACTGACGAGCCTGTTCAGCGCGGTAGTGGTTTCGCTGTGCTGCATAGCACGCTTTTCTGTACCTCTCTTCGTTTTAACTTTCTGAGCGTGTTTTTAATCCAAACATATCATATCTATATGTTTTTGGAATCAGGAACCGATATGGAATAAGACGAAATTGTTTTTAAATCGATTTCGGAAATTTAATTTTGATCATAATTTCTATATTTTTAATTTTCAGAGCTTGTTTTTAATCCAAATATAACATATTTATATGTTTTTGGAATCAGGAAATGATGTAGAATAAGATGAACGTAAATTTGGATCGTTTTATATGAAAAAAAAAATTACATTTTTCAGATCTTTAATGACCAAAGTCATAAATTAATTTTTAAGCCACCAAGCTGAAATGCAATACCGCAGTCCGGCCTTCGTCGAAGACTGCTTTACAAAAATTTCAATCAATTTGATTGAAAAATGAGGGTGTGACAGTGCCGCCTCAACTTTTACAAAAAGCCGGATATGACGTCATCAAAAGTATTTATCGAAAAAAAGAAAAAACATCCGTGGATATTATTCCCAGGAACTCTCATGTCAAATTTCATAAAGATCGGTCCAGTAGTTTGGTCTGAATCGCTCTACACACACACACACAGACAGACAGACACACACATATACAAAGGATGTAAATTTATGTCAGAAATACTACTCAAAAAGAAAAAAATACAAAGCAATATTAAAGAAAAAGAAAAGGATTTTTAAAGATAATTTAGTAAAGAAATTGAATGACGAATTTAATAACGATCCAAGTGCTATGTGGAAAACTCTAAAAGATTTAAAGACGATGGGTGAAGTCAATACAACTAAAAAATGTGCAATCAATCCAATGAAATGGATTGATCATTTAGAGAAATTGATAGGAACAGAAACTAAAGTTTCTGATGAAAGAAAATACATAGTAAATGAGGAATTAAAGAAGATGCATACACATTGTTATACACCTATTTTAGATGACCCCATAACAGAGAAAGAATTAAAAAAAGAATGTAAAACGTTGAAAAATAAGAAGTCATCCGGAAAAGATAGAATAACCAATGAAATTATAAAAGCAAGTTTAGATCATATGACTAAAATATTAGTTAATCTATTCAACATTATTCTTACAAGTGGTAACTATCCTACAGAATGGAAGACTGGAATAAGTGTACCATTGCATAAAAAAGGAGATCCAATGAATCCGAGTAACTATAGAGGAATCACTCTTAGTAGTAATTTGGGAAAATTGTTTTGTAAAATCATAAATTCAAGAATCAACAACTTTTTAGAAAAAAAGAATATTTTGATAAAAGAACAAGCTGGGTTTCGAAAAGGATACCGAACGATGGATCAAATATTCATTCTGAAGAAAATTGTAGACGATATTATCAATACTAAAAATGGTAGATTATATGGATGTTTCGTAGATTTTCAAAAAGCTTTTGATAACGTTTGGCATGATGCACTTTTACTTAAGATATACAAAACTGGCATAAGAGGTAAATGCTACAATATAATCAAAAACATGTATATTAATACAAAGATATGCACACAAATGCAAGGTGGATATTCACCAGATGTATTGGTTAAAAAAGGAGTACATCAAGGAAATACATTAAGCCCAACTCTTTTTAATATTTTCATTAATGATATAACAGATGGAATGCCTGACGTTGATTCGCCATACATTAACCAGAATACAAAAATATCGTGTCTACTGTATGCAGATGATCTAGTACTTCTTTCAAAATCAAAAATAGGATTACAAAATAAGTTAGATTATCTAAATAACTATTGCCTACAGTGGGGTTTGAAAATTAACATAGAAAAAACAAAAATTATAGTATTTTGTCATATAAATCCAAAAATGCACACAATATTTAAATGTGGAACTGATGTAATCAAAGTAACAGATCAATATAAATATTTAGGGGTCATATTCAACAAGAATGGAAATTTTGATACAGCTCAAGATCATTTAAGTAAACAAGGTAATAAAGCAGCACATTCCCTCCGCAGAATTTTCAGCAATCAAAACGTGCAAATAGACACAATGATACATTTATTTGATTCACTTGTAAATCCGATATTAACATATGGCGCTGAAATCTGGTATCCGTTTACGTTTAATAATAAAATAAAACAAACAAATACTGATCATTTCTTTGGATCATGTTTATCTAGCAAAACTCCTCATGAATTTGTTCATATCAAATTTTGTCGATTCCTTCTTGGAGTTCATAGAAAAGCTATGTGGATACCTGTACTGGGGGAATTAGGAAGGTTCCCTTTAGGATTAAAAATGTTATCACAAACAATAGCATTCTGGGCGCATATTCTAGACTCCAAACAAGATTCGTATATACATCAATTATATGACTCAATGTTGCTCCATCCGACAGAAACGCCATGGCTACAATTTGTTAGACAATCTCTTTGTAACTTAGGTTTTAGTCACGTTTGGCATAACCAATCTACATTAAATGTACACAAATTAAAGTTTGCCATTGACAAAAAACAACAAGAGGAATATATAAGATACTGGACAAAAGAAAAATCAGATACATATTCCAGACTTAAGTTTTATTCTATGATCAGTAAATCTTACGAAATGCAGTCATACTTAATACAAATTAAGAATAATAAACACAGAAAGATGTTAAGCAGATTAAGGACTAGCACACATTGTCTAAAAATTGAAAGTGGAAGACATCAGAATATCCCTAAAGAAAATCGTCTTTGTATTGAATGCAATGTCATAGAAGATGAAATACATTTTCTAGATAAATGCAATAAATATGTTAAATTAAGGGATGAATTTAAAGAAGATGCTTCACATATCAATATGAAATATGCTAACAAAAATCCAAGTAACTTATTTTTAGAAGACGAAGTTCAAGTTCGTCTTGGCAAATTTGTTACGGATTGTTTTAGCATTGTATAATGCATTATTATTATTTGTTGTTTGTTGTGTCAATAACTTTACTGGTTCATGACAATAAACATTATTCTATTCTATTCTATTCTATTCTATTCATATACACCACGACCCTCGTCTCGATTCCCCCTCTATGTTAAAACATTTAGTCGAACCTTGACTAAAATAATGTAAAAACGACGCTTCTTTGTACGGAACAGTAGATGCACAAGACACTTGAAGGGGAAAAAACATGAAGACCAAAAAAACAGAAACGAAAAGAAAAAAACCCGTCAAAAACATCGAGCATACAATCACTGACTTCATTCCATTAACAATGCACATCATCAGACATCTGAGCTGTAGCATGGGATATTTCGACAGAAAATGTAACTGCTGAGCTTACAGAACCAATCTTATACATGAGCTCAAAACACTTCATCATTACAGTGTTATAAAGGTAAAACTATCAGGATATTAACGAAATCAACAGTCTAACAAACATGATCTTAATGAACACACACACACACACACACACACACACACACACACACACACACACACACACACACACACACACACACACACATTATTGTTTTTTGTTCTGTTTTCCCTTTCTTGTGTCTCAAAAAGCCAATCTGCTGCATTCGTTTAAGAAAACATCATCATCACCAATGCAATATCATTATGTTACAACTTTTATGATCAGTCATAATCTTCATCATGGCCGGTTACAACGAACAAGCCCATATACAATCACACAGCTGCATTTGGGATTAAAATCTATGCACTAGATTGCTGACCAGAAAGATTCCAACTACTGTTGACATAATAGGTACGGCTCAACTTGATAGGAAGTGTACTAAACAAATTAGAGGAGATGATTGGAAAATGGACAGGGCACTTAAGATATGTATGTGAATGTTAATGGGACAAATACAACAAGTCGCGTTAAGCGAAATTACTACGTTTGGTCAATCCGTCTAACTTACAAGATGAAATTAACGCACTGCATTATTTTGTTCCTACCCAGATAATATAGCTTTATCAACCTTCAAGGCCATGAGTCAAGAAAGCTCTGACACGTTCACAAAAAAAGCGTGCAAAACGTGACAAGCCAGTATAGCGTAATAGCGCTTGCGCTTTACAATAAATCTCGCTTTTCTGTATTCTTTTTTTTTACTTCGTGAGCTTGTTTTTAATCCAAACATAGCGTATCTTTCTTTCTTTCTTTATTTGGTGTTTAACGTCGTTTTCAACCATTCAAGGTTATATCGCGACGGGGAAAGGGGGGAGATGGGAATAGCGTATCTATATGGGTGTTTTTTTTTAAATAAGAAATGATAAAGAATAAGATGATATAATTTTGGATCAATTACTAAAATGTTAATGTTTATTAGAATTTTCAGATTTTTAATGACCAAACACACTAATTATTTGTTAAGCTTCCACACTGAAATTCAATTCCATGGTGCTTCGTCGAAGTTTGCTTGACTGAAATGTCAGGCTGTGACAGTGCCGCCTCAACTTTCACAAAAAGACAGGGTATAACGTCATTTAAGACATTTATCGAAAAAATGAAGAAAAAACATCTGGGGATATAATTTGCAGGAACCCCCGTGTACAGTTGCATGAAGATCGGTTCAGTAGATTTATCAGACTCGTTCTACACAATACAGAGACAGACAGACACAGACACACACACACACACACACACACATAGACAGAAAGACAAACAGAGAGACAGACAGATACACAAACACACACACACACACACACACACAGACACAAACACACACACACACACACAGGGCCGGACCAAATGAGTTGTAAGGGGGGGGGTTCCTCCTTTTTTGGGGGGGCAAATCAGCGAAGTGGCAAAGCCACAAGCGCGCGCCTGCAAAGCAGGCGCGCGAACTAGGGGGGTCCGGGGGCATGCTCCCCCGGAAAATTTTTGAAAAACGGTTAAAATCTGTGCAATCTGGTGCATTCTGGGCCTTGTTTTGAGGGTTAAGAGCAGCATTGTTTTGGTTGTTAGAGACACACACAAAATTTATTTAAAAAAAAAAACCCCACTCAAAGCAAGGTACATGCTTTTTCCAGGGGTGGGGTTCCGGAACCCCTGGAACCCCCCCCCCCCCCCCCCTGGGTCCGGCCCTGCACACACAGCACCACCACCACCCTCGTCTCGACTCCCCGTCTATGTTAAAACATTTAGTCAAAACTTGACTAAATGTAAAAAGTGACAATCAGTTGTCGCCCTCTTTTGCATCACGCAGTCTCTTTTCCGCGCTATTGGCATGTCGTTCTCTGCGGGCGGCCACATCATCTGGGTTAGACGAGACTGATCCGCCTGCCGCTCTATCACCCAGCATACTTCTCCCTCCAGTTTTAAATGGATGAAAGACCGACACTTGGTTCTCCTGTAGACTCTTGAACGTAGTTATTCTGTTTTTAGTTGGGGCTGGGTTTGCAGTTGTGCCACCCCATGAAGAACTTGAGGCCACGTCGAATGTTTCGGCCTCTTGAGAGCCTCGGCTTTGTTCTGCAAGGCTTTGCTTTGGGGCTTGACAGTCCAGGTTTGGGGCCTGAGGGCCAGGGGTAGGGGGTTGGGGTCTTTGGTCAGGGACTTGAGGTCCTGGGTTTTGGCCTTGGATTCCTGGGTTTGGCGCTAGGTTTTCTTGGTTTTGGGCTTGAGGACTGGTATTCATGGCTGCTGTGTCTTTGCACTGGTTATGTCGGACAGGAGGCACGGAATCTGCGACAGGGACTCCTGCGTGTGGCGTTGCCACGTCTTCCTCTTTGTCATCAACTAAATCACCAAAAGAAGTCAGATCCGATGCATCATTCACACTGTGTGGCGTTGCTCCACTTGTTTCAACTTTCAAAGCAGTAGCTTCGTTGTCTACAGTCGCAGACCGTGATGAGGCAAGATTTTTTACATCTGTCTCGTTTGAGTCTAATGACTGCATACTGCTGGCGGATGAGATTGAGGGATTGCGTACATGTAAGTTTTCTGCTGAATGTACTTCGGGTATGACTTTATTCTGCGGCTGACTTTGCGAATGAGTCAGAGCTAGACATTCAGTTTCGTCTACCAAGCTTTGAAGTGACCCAGTGAAGAAAATTGTCTGCAACTTCTTCTCCGCAGATTTGGAAATTTCCCAAGTTTTGCCGATACTCAATGCACAGAATGATTCTAAAACAGGTTTGTCCGTACCGCCGCCCTTCGTTGGAAAACATTGTCCCTCGATGTTTAGACTTACAGATCTGTCTGGAATTTTACACTGAATGGCCACGTTCCCAGAAAAGTATCCCATAAGGGTCGGTGCAGTAATACTCCTCACTGAGAAAAATAAATCTCGCAGCTTTCATCGCCTCGTTCAAAATAGCAATTATCTGTTTCCCAGGAGTCGAAAACTCCTCCAAGGTCGTAATCTTCGGTGACTTTTTACCAGGAAGAACAATACATTTTCTGACGTGTTCACAAAACTGCTCCGCATAGCCCCTCTCCTTGTCGCTATGCAGCACCAAGGCATCGTACTCAAACTTGACCTTCTTTGCCATGTCCGACATAGCTGTCTTGTAGTTGCGTAAAATGTTAATAGTGCTTCACCCTGTCGGCATGGAAGGAATCGCCCCTAATCCTGCAAAATACAGGTTGAGTTCAAGGTATCATAAGTTATGGTAGTTTGTAGATGTATAGATGGATAGGTCTGGTAGAGGGGGAAGGGTTTTTTTTTTTTTTTTTGAGGGGGGGGGGGGGGGGCGGAGGGAAGGAGATAATCCGTCAGACAATCTTCAGGCTTCTTTTATGTCTCTGTTCGACAAGAATTTTACGAGTATGTATAGGCCGAACAGTGACTGTCTCTTCTCCAATTAACCTTTTCTTCCTTTGTTTTTATTGTAAGTATTACAAGCCATGTTTGTGATCTCGGCATTTTCGAGCCGAAAAGTGTACAAGTATTAGCACACATCCCAAACAATTTCAATTACATTTCAAAGAAAAGAAATGTAAACCTGTGAAAAGTGATTATTTCTTTCTGTCAAGAATATGTTATGGTATTCTGTAGACAACTGGGAAATGTCTATTTTGCCAAGCGTTATTGAGTTGTGTTAGTGTATTTAGATGTTTTGCTGCTTTGAGGAAAGTCTGGTAGTTAAGTAGATGCTTTCGTGAAAACGTGCTTTATTTGTTTCGTTTTGGTCTCTTGGAAGAGTTCATTTTTGAATTCAAGTTATACAGGTATGTTGACCTTTTTGTTTAAGCGAGTCGGTAGTGGCTATACGAAGGGAAGAATGAAGCCGTTGCATTCCTCCTGTAAATTATGCAGCATGTTAACTGTTTTGGAGGGGAACAAGAGTGTACAGGGAAAGACATGCGTATGGATGTTGTTGTTTTTTTGCTTGGGGTGAATGATTGAGTGAAAAGTGTATACTTTTTAGATTTGGCAGGGGTGGTTTTGTTAAGTAAATAAAACAGTGGGGAGAGTTTCAAGACTTCGGTTGTGTTTTGTAGTTCGAAAGGATTGGCAGGGAAGTGGTTGTTTTTACATTTTATGCACACTCAACCACACTTCTAACGCCAAATACTGACTAAATGATTTAATCCATATTTGACGCTGGTAGTGTGGTTGAATGTGCATACGTGTTTGTTTGAGTGTTTGGATGCTGCAGCCCCGTGTGCAATAAGATCACACGTATGCAAATCGTGACACTATACACTCTCCCAGTTTAGAAACTGCTCTTATCTTAACTTATCTAGAACTCACCTATCTGTCCACCTACTATAAGGGAAGGAACTGTGCTTGATCTACACACCTGCTATGTTTTGCTATTCAAGAACAGGTGTGGGTTTGTTTTTTACAATATGGCAACACTTT
Organism: Littorina saxatilis; assembly: GCF_037325665.1. Classification (NCBI taxonomy): domain Eukaryota; kingdom Metazoa; phylum Mollusca; class Gastropoda; order Littorinimorpha; family Littorinidae; genus Littorina; species Littorina saxatilis. The sequence goes on from NW_027127217.1 coordinate 21,963, forward strand.
CTGTGAGGAGTTTTTAAGTTTTCAATTCAACGTTCAAGATTGCAGACAATGCTGGTGCATATGATATTGAACACCTCCGAAACAAGATCTGTTCTTTTCATGCTGACAAGGCCTAGTTCGGCAAGGGATTTCTGAGAAGTGACCTACAATTGTTGACTAGAATATCATGTATATCTGTACAAAATGCAGACAGATACAGGGACATTCCTTTTTGACTGGCATTACATTGTTTTAGATATTAGCATACGATCAACGAAGGGCAATTCGCATGATTTGAGACGTTGCCCACAAATAAAATTATCATGCTTGTACTGTACACACATCAAAAAGCTACGAACTGTGTCAGTGATGACGATCTTGTGTCGGGTATTTCCAATTTTTCAAAAATACATCTTGCGATATTCCACAGAAGAAACCGAACGTATCACATACAAACCCTGGTTATGGTGATAGACATTTTGTTCGGGGATCAGTGTCGCGTACAGAAGCTACATTTTCACATCCTCAAAACCCTTACTGGCTCAATGCAGACCTTACACTGTGTCTTAATGTTCTAGTCACCATCGTCAGCTCCTAAAAATATGTCTCATTGGCTGAGCTACTTGCCTGTCTACCGATGCAATTAAGTGTTGGGTAAAAAAAAACATCACATGGTCACTATTCAAGCAGTTTCGATTCACCAACATTATTACTATGGTATGATTGAAACAGAGGATCACCATACCTTTCAAACGAGTAGTGGTGTCATTTGGGACGGTCAAAAGGAATGACCCGCTCTTAGCAGGCTCTGCTCCTCACAATGGCGGGCCAAATGACGTCACGCATGAATCTAAAAATATACACATTCAATCAATCAATCAATATGAGGCTTATATCGCGCGTATTCCGTGGGTACAGTTATAAGGGCAGGGAATTATTTATTTATTTTATTTTTATTTTATGCAATTTATATCGCGCACATATTGAAGGCGCAGGGATTTACTTATGCCGTGTGAGATGGAATTTGTTTTACACAATACATCACGCATTCACATCGGCCAGCAGATCGCAGCCATTTCGGCGCAGGTGACAAGCAATACCGCGCTCTCGCTGCGGCGATGTTAAAATTTCTTGAAAAGAGCTAGTGCTTTTACCGTGTTGCGTAAACAGCAGTAATTTATTCTGTTGATTCGTTAACCTGTTTGTGCGCATCACGAAAGTCGTTTATAAATCAGTACTGTAGCAGCAATCTAGTGGCTGCTCCGCATGGCGTCTGCCATTATGGGGTTAGTGCTAGGACTGGTTGGTCCGGTGTCAGAATAATGTGACTGGGTGAGACATGAAGCCTGTGCTGCGACTTCTGTCTTGTGTGTGGCGCACGTTATATGTCAAAGCAGCACCGCCCTGATATGGCTCTTCGTGGTCGGCTGGGCGTTAAGCAAACAAACAAACAAACAAAAAGTACTGTAGCAGAAACACACCGCAGCATGTTCAGTTTAATTAGAACTTTAGGCCTTTGCAGTGAACGAACAGTATCGGGTATTTGTCTGTTCGAGGGACCAATATAGGACGTTTTAAATTTTGTTTGTATTTTGTTTTAAGTTAACTGTTACGCCCATGCACGAAACGACACCGGTGAGAAGATGCAAGGTAGGCCAACATCGGGGTTTGTCTCAAAAGTGGATTAATTTGATCGGGACTTGATAAAACGCTCAGCTCTTGATTTGATGCGCAAAAACAAACATTTTTCTTTGAGAAACCTTCTTCAGCACGTTGAAGATGTCAGTATCTCAACGTCCAAGTGCTCTGTGGAAGGTCTTGCACCACTTTAGGTTTAGATACGGGGAACCTAAGGTGTGGCAGCGTGCGAACATGAGGTGAAGGTGTGTGAAAGAAATCAAACAGCTAACAACTGAGTCATGCCGAGTTAGCATTTGTTCCCTCCACGATACAAGTCAAGTCAAGTCAAGTCAAGTATTTTATTGTTTTGGGCCCAGAGGGCTTTGAAACAAAGATAGAACTTTAACAAAAAAGGTAACAAATCAGACAGTTAATATATGTATACAAATTGAGCGGACGAATACAACAATACTATACAATCAAAAAATAAATTGGCAAAATATACTTCCATACATACAAACAAAAAGAAAAGAAAAATAGGTTTAACAAAATCAGGTAAGAAAACGGGCAGATAATATGTATACATTAAGCGGACAACGATACTATACAGCCGAAATAAATTGGCAATACCATTATGCCATGCATCTTTTGTAAAAACACAAAACAAAACAAAAGCATGTATTTCATACATATACATACCAATAAAGATATAACGCTAACATACTAAAATCATAACGTGGGCTACAAATCTTGCTAGCTTCATTAGTTTTATCTTAGATTTACAATTCATTAACTGTTCATATTTTACACAATTTGGGTGAGATCGGTAATAAGGACTAATTAATTTTCTTCTTTCAGACACTATACTTTCGTCGGTACAAATGAACAAATAGTGGAACTCATCACCTAATTCATTTTTATCGCACATATCACACAATCTTTCATTTCTAGGAGCATTAAAAAATCTGTGCTGATGTATTGGCAACTTATGATTGCTTGTTCTAAATTTTGCTAATTTAACTTGGAATTTCCTAGGCAACAAAAGCAAATACCTTTCCAGACAAAAATCCTTTTTATATATTCTGTAATTAAACACAAGCTGTTGGCATTCACGTCAGTGTTCCATTCCTGCAGGAATTGACCTCTTAGCCTTTGTTTTACAACGTTTTTAAACCCTGAGACGGCAAGACTCTGTGTTGTCCATAAATATGATAGACCCAACTTATTTAACATAGTATTGACATGCGACAACCAGGGCAATTTAACGTTTTGTACATGGTACAACTTCAAATGTAGTTTTAACATTAAACAAGACATCTTATTTGCACCATCGTTCATTTCTTTCATCAGTTTATACCAATAAACCAGTAACTGACATTGTACCTCAATTCTAATTGGATAACGACCAAGCTCTCCGTAAACCATACAAGTGGCTGTAGTTTTATATACATCAAGAAGCATTTTTAAAAATCGCAATTGAAACCTTGACAATATGTCTAATGAATCATATCCCCACACCTCACAACCATACAGCAAAATTGGATGTACACACTTCTCAAAAAGATCCAATTGCACATAAATTGGTAAATTTAGTTTTCTACATTTTCGAGTAAACGAGAACATTGCACGGTTACCAATCAAACATTGACGTTTCATGGCATTATGCAATTTGTTATTATAATTAAATAGTACACCGAAGTACACATAGTCCCAAACTACTTGGACAGGTACTCCATTCAAGACAAAATTTAGGATATTCCGTATTTTCTCCCGCGAATAAACAACTATTTTTGTCTTTTCAATATTTACGCTTAGTCCCCAGTTTTTACAATAACGATCTAGTCCATCCAGGGCTTTTTGCATTTCTCCAGGTGTTTCGGCGAGTATAGCAGTATCATCAGCATATATTAACAGGAACAAATACATATAGTCATTAATGCGTTCAACATCTATTTCTTGGGCTCTTTTCAGGGGCAACTCTAGGCTGACATCATTTTCAATCAAAAACTGCTTCAGGTTGTTTAAAAATAGTGAGAAAAGAATCGGTGATAAATGTTCGCCCTGAAGAAGCCCGATGTTTGAGGTGAACGTCTCGGAGAATACACTATTCACCTTCACGCACAATTTTGCCTTATCATACATGTCCTTAATTACATTCAATACCTTACCATTAATATTCCGTTGCATCAGCTTCTGCCACAGGAGACTGCGTTGCACAGAATCAAAAGCCTTACGCAGATCAATGAAAGCACAATATAACTTTTTCTTTTGTTGTAAAAATATATCAATAAGACAATGTAGTGCAAAAATGTGGTCTACTGTAGAGTGGCCTTTTCGGAATCCAGCTTGTTCGTTGCTGATCACAGAATTGTCATCCATAAATGCATGCAATCTTTTATTTATCACACTTGTAAAAAGTGTTCCAAAACAACTTAGTACACTGATTCCCCTATAATTATCAGGGTCGGCTGTTGAGCCTTTACCTTTAAAGATTGGGCTTATATACCCCACTGTCCAAGCTTTAGGCATTTTCCCAGTATGCAATATCAAGTTAAATAAACGTGTTACAATAGTTAATAGTTTTGGTGAGGAATATTTCAAAAACTCGTTTATAATACCATCGTATCCGCAAGCTTTGTTATTCTTTAGATTGTTGTTTACACATATCATCACCTCCTCCTTTGTAATATCAACATTCAATTGTTCATTCATAGGGTCTATGTTAAGCTTCCACAACTGAAATTCAATTCCATAGTGCTTCGTCGAAGTTTGCTTGACTGAAATGTTAGGCTGCAGGGCCGGACCAAATGAGTTGTAAGGGGGGGGGGTTCCTCCTTTTTTTGGGGGGGCAAATCAGCGAAGTGGCGAAGCCACAAGCGCGCGCCTGCAAAGCAGGCGCGCGAACTAGGGGGGTCCGGGGGCATGCTCCCCCGGAAAATTTTTGAAAAACGGTTAAAATCTGTGCAATCTGGTGCATTCTGGGCCTTGATTTGAGGGAAAAGAGCAGCATTGAATAAAATTTGTTAGAGACACACACAAAATTTATTTAAAAAAAACAAAAACACTCAAAGCAAGGTACATGTTTTTTTCCAGGGGTGGGGTTCCGGAACCCCTGGAACCCCCCCCCCCTGGGTCCGGCCCTGGGCTGTGACATCCGCCTCAACTTTCACAAAAAGACAGGGTATAACGTCATTTAAGACATTTATCGAAAAAATATGAGCTGTGTTAACTCCGTGCAATACACTTTCCACGTGTATCTGGTTGGCTTCCGTGTATCGTGGAGGGAACAAATGCTAACTCGGCATGACTCAGTTGTTAGCTGTTTGATTTCCTTCACAAGGTGGAAGAAGAGTCGTGTAAGAGAGAGACAATATTCAGACAAAATGTGTCCCCTGTCATCATCAGCCTCCATGACAGTGACAGCGGTGATGAAGACATGTAAATACTCAAGAAAGTGAAACTGCAACTGACATACATACTTTAACCATGGAAGACGAGGGGGGGAAGGGTGGAGACAATGACAATGGCAATGACAATTCTTTATTTAACGAGGGTAACAGATTCAGCAATGATCTGCTTTTTTACATCTAGCCCTCGCCCTAAAAAAAAAAAGAGAGAGAGAGAGAGAGAGAGAGAGAGAGAGAGAGCGTTAGGTTTCATCATAATTCAATTCTTTTTTGTTTCACAACATTGTTGGTTTATTGAAAATAGAATATGCACAGAATATGGCTCATTTATCAACTTGCATCACGTGAGTCACTTTCAGAAAATTAAGTATTTAACTGTTCGGCAGAGAGATAGGTTTTGTTATAAGGATGAAAGTCGTCTATTTATTTCAACGCTTCTCAATCTCTCATGTGACATGAGCAGCCTGGTTCCGCATAACTCTCAACAACTGCTGTTATCTATATTCACTGCGCATAATCCCAATTAAGTTTTGTTAGTGTTTTTAATTGGACTGTACATGTATGTTATTCACGTAAACACGTTTGTGATTTACGTATAAACACGTATGTGCTTCACGTAAACATCAGTGAACTAACACACCTGTGTTGTCTTGCATATTTCTCAATTTAATGCCAGAATCTTATGTACAAAAATATCCCAAATTTTAGAACAGGTGAATGCAACAACCTTCCCTATATTTGTTTAAAAAAGAATCGTAACTTTAAAAAGTCTTGGGCAAATACACACTGAGAACAAGTACGACAACAAAGACCACCAATACTGCTAGGAGAGCTCCCCAAGTAGCCCACGTTTTTGAACTGCAATAATGTAAACAGCCACACGTGAAGCAGGTGGAACATGCATGAGTTTGTGAAGATTCCTCCTCTAGCGGATGCGCATTTCTGGTGCTGACATTTTGTACTTGAGGCAACAGTGATGATGCCGGCTGTGGCCGCCCTTCACAAATGTTCAGCGGAAAATCCGATGA
>NW_027127218.1:0-5000 GCF_037325665.1 Littorina saxatilis
GTGTGACGGAGTGATTGAGTTTGTGTTACTGTTTGTCGATTTCTTACGTGAGCCTTGATGGCTTCGCCTCTTGTTTTTATTAAAACTTCCTATTCTGTTTACAATTCACGTCCACTCAGGGTATATCTTTTCTATGTTTTTCATATATATATGGTGGGTTTTTTTGGTACTCATTCTTTTTTCTATTAAAATACCAATCTTTGTACTTTTAATACAATACCATCAATGTTCACAACTGTATCATGTTTCTGGGCTGTAAAATTGATCTCAACATTCCATAACTGTTTAAAATTTTGCTATAAACCATTTATTTCTACATCATCAAGCGCACCGTCCAATATCTTTACTATCAGCTTTCCACAATAGGTTTGTACAGCTTCATGCCATGACAGTTAATGTTATCATTCAATTCACTTTCCTTAACTTCATCCAATTCTTAATTGACCTTAACCTTTGCCGTGCTTCCTGGGTTCACCTGTACCCAGAGACACACTAAAATCATTGTAACTCTGGAACCATTAAAGGTATCGTTTTGAAATTTTAAGTATCTCTCACACACCTAATTTGCTCTCTGTCTGCAAATTTTTAGTGTGTACATGACAAAACATCAGAATTAATTGATTATGATAATTTACATAAACACTACCGATGGCGCGGGTTCACACATACCCATACTTTTAAAGAGTAGTAGTGATTGTAACTATCCCTCTGCCGACGGCGCGGGTTCTGCTACACCCATAATTACCAAAGCGGCGGAACAGTGTCTGTCTGCCTGTTTGTCTCCAAGAGACTGTCTGTCTCTCTGTTTGTCTGTCCGTATCTCTCTGTCTGTATGTCTGTTGTCAGTTGCTCTGTCTGTCTGTCTGTCTGTCTGTCTATCCGTCTATCCGTCTCTCTGACTGTCTGTCTATCTGACTGTCTGTCTCTGTCTCTCTCTCTCTGTCTGTCTCTCTCTCTGTCTGTCTCTCTCTCTGTCTCTCTCTCTCTGTCTCTCTCTCTTAGTCTCTCTCTCTGTCTCTCTCTCTTAGTCTCTCTCTCTGTCTCTCTTTCTTAGTCTCTCTCTCTCTCTCTTTCTTAGTCTCTCTCTCTCTCTTTCTTAGTCTCTCTCTCTCTTAGTCTCTCTCTCTCTCTTTCTTAGTCTCTCGCTCTCTCTCTTTTTTAGTCTCTCTCTCTCTTTCTTAGTCTCTCTCTCTCTCTTTCTTAGTCTCTCTCTCTCTCTCTTAGTCTCTCTCTCTCTCTTTCTTAGTCTCTCTCTCTCTCTCTTAGTCTCTCTCTCTTTCTTAGTCTCTCTTTCTCTCTCTCTTTCTTAGTCTCTCTCTCTCTCTCTTTCTTAGTCTCTCTCTCTCTTTTTTAGTCTCTCTTTCTTAGTCTCTCTCTCTCTTTCTTAGTCTCTCTCTCTCTTTCTTAGTCTCTCTCTCTTTAGCTCTTTCTTAGTCTCTCTCTCTCTTTCTTAGTCTCTCTCTCTCTCTTTCTTAGTCTTTCTTAGTCTCTCTCTCTCTTTCTTAGTCTCTCTCTCTCTTTCTTAGTCTCTCTCTCTCTCTTTCTTAGTCTCTCTCTCTCTCTTTCTTAGTCTCTCTCTCTTTCTTAGTCTCTCTCTCTCTCTTTCTTAGTCTCTCTCTCTCTTTCTTAGTCTCTCTCTCTCTCTCTTTCTTAGTCTCTCTCTCTCTTTCTTAGTCTCTCTCTCTCTCTCTTAGTCTCTCTCTCTCTTTCTTAGTCTCTCTCTCTCTTTTAGTCTCTCTCTCTTTCTTAGTCTCTCTTTCTCTCCCTTAGTCTCTCTCTCTCCCTTTCTTAGTCTCTCTCTCTCTTTTTTAGTCTCTCTCTCTCTCTCTTTCTTAGTCTCTCTCTCTCTCTTTCTTAGTCTCTCTCTCTCTCTCTCTTAGTCTCTCTCTCTCTCTTTCTTAGTCTCTCTCTCTCTCTCTTTTAGTCTCTCTCTCTTTCTTAGTCTCTCTTTCTCTCTCTTAGTCTCTCTCTCTCTTTCTTAGTCTCTCTCTCTCTTTTTTAGTCTCTCTCTCTCTTTCTTAGTCTCTCTCTCTCTTTCTTAGTCTCTCTCTCTTTCTTAGTCTCTCTCTCTCTCTTTCTTAGTCTCTCTCTCTTTCTTAGTCTCCCACTCTCTCTTTCTTAGTCTCTTTCTCTCTCTTTCTTAGTCTCTCTCTCTCTCTCTTTTAGTCTCTCTCTCTCTCTTTCTTAGTCTCTCTCTCTCTTTATATGTCTCTCTCTCTCTTTATTTGTCTCTCTCTCTCTATCTTTCTTAGTCTCTCTCTCTCTCTCTCTTTCTTAGTATCTCTCTCTCTCTCTTTCTTAGTCTCTCTCTCTCTCTTTCTTAGTCTCTCTCTCTTTCTTAGTCTCTCTCTCTCTTTTTTAGTCTCTTTTTCTCTCTTTCTTAGTCTCTCTCTCTCTCTCTCTCTCTTTCTTAGTCTCTCTCTCTCTTTCTTAGTCTCTCTCTCTTTCTTAGTCTCTCTCTCTCTTTTTTAGTCTCTCTCTCTTTCTTAGTCTCTCTCTCTCTCTCTCTTTCTTAGTCTCTCTCTCTTTCTTAGTCTCTCTCTCTCTCTTTCTTAGTCTCCCTCTCTCTCTTTCTTAGTCTCTCTCTCTCTCTTTCTTAGTCTCTCACTCTCTTTCTTAGACTCTCTCTCTCTCTTTCTTAGTCTCTCTCTCTCTCTTTCTTAGTCTCTCTCTCTCTTTCTTAGTCTCTCTCTCTCTCTTTCTTAGTCTCTCTCTCTCTCTTTCTTAGTCTCTCTCTCTCTCTCTCTTTCTTAGTCTCTCAGTCTCTCTCAGTCTCTCCCTCCCCCTCTCCCTCCCCCTCTCCCTCCCCCTCTCCCTCCCCCTCTCCCTCCCCTGCAAGAGGTCGGTGAAGGGAGAAACTCGATGCAACCACTGAAGTAGCGCTGTGGGTTTCCCTGAACCCACCCCGTCGTTAGAGAAATAAACGATAAAAACCCTCTTTCAAATGTATGGGTTCAGACAAACCCGCATCGTCGTTAGAGGAATAAACGGTAAAAACCCTCTTTCAAATGTATGGGTTCAGACAAACCCGCATCGTCGGGAGTGTGTAGTCAAAAGCGGCATCCGGCAAAGGTTAAACTCAATCACATTTGGGTAAACGGTACATCTCGATCAATAGCTTCCATTACAAACAAATCCACAATTAAAGGGAAACAACTCGGCGACAACAAAACAAACTTATCTACACTTGCACTTTGACAGGTAAGGTTGCCAATCCCCACAATTTAACCTACTTGTCCATTTACAATAAACAATAGATTTAATTTAAAGAAAATCCAACGAAATATCATCACTCGCCATTAAATCAGAAACGTGTTCGTTTTAAGACAACGGATCGTAGTTGAGCCGTTCTTTTTTTGTGAAAATCATTTTACAAAAACATGATGCATTGTCAGCACCGAACAACAAATAGGACTCTTAATTCCACATCTGCAAAGGCCTGTCCGTTTAAAATTTTTTTAACTAAGAACAGGGCTCCCCAAAGTGCACGTCCCTGCGTCCTATACGCACTAGAAGCCAAAATCACGTACTAGAAATTCATAGAGGGGGTCCCGGGACGCACTAAACATATAATGTGCGATTCCCGGGACGCACTAAATTTCCGTTGTCGTGCGTCCCGTATGTACTCTTTTCAGACTGTAGTCGTCAGCTAAGTCAAGGTGCATGCACAAATTATGCCAATTTCAGTCACGAGGGTTTCATGAGGTTCTGAACTAAAAAGCAGTGCTTGCCAGTTGCCAACGCAAAAGTATTCGATTCCCTCGAATATTCTGGTGATAAAAAAACATCCACTTCATATCACAATATTCGCGATCACAATGCGTTATATAATTCATGTACAACGGGGTTTTGGGGACCCGGGACTCTTGGTGCCCTCTAAAACTCCGCTTAAGGGGGTCCATGGACTCTCTAAACAGTAAAAGTGGGGGTCCCGGAACCCTGTAGGACAGGCGTCCGTGGGGAGCCCTGTCAGAAGCATGTTGTACAAGAGTAAATTCATGTTTTGCTGGTCAAAAGTATCAACAGTGTCTACATTCAATCTTTGCAACATAAAGGCAGTTCCACATGGCCATATCGGTTAAAGGTACGTTAACAAAAAAAAGTTGCAACATAGTGGAAACAACTGATCAAATCACAAGTGTTATGTTTCTGCGTACAAGTGTTATATTTCTACTACAAGATACACTACGGCTGGCTGAAGCCCTTGTCTTTCTGTGTTCACTTTTATTTGTTCTACGAGGATACACTATGGCTGGCTGAAGTCCTTGTCTTTCTGTGTTCACTTTCATTTGTTCTACAAGATTCACTAAGGCTGGCTGAAGTCCTTTTGTGTGTGTTCACTTCCATTTATTCACAAAGAGTCCCTTAAGTCTTTCTCTGTCTCTGTTCACTTCCATTTGTTCTACAAGATTCACTGAGGCTGGCAGAAGTCCTTGTCTGTCTGTGAGTGTTCACTTCGAATTCCTGTCTGTTTTCACATTCTTTTGTTCCACCACCAGAGTCGCTCAGCGGGCTGGTTAACTGACGTAGCAGTTCTTGTCTGCTTGTTTTCAATTCTTTTAGTTCAACTAGAGTTGCACAGGTTGGGAGCAATCCTTGACTGTAAAAGGTTTCAAAAAACACGAAATCAGTTCAAAATCCAGCTCAACATCTCAAAGAGCAAGCACTTCTAATCACCTATTCAAATGCCAAAGAAACAAATCATCAACGTTTAGCGGTTACACAGTGCAAGGAATTGTGAAGAAATTGTTAAAAATAAATAGAGACAATATCTATCTGGAGACTAACAAACATTACTGGGCTTGCCCTACATAAGATGAAAATCTAAACACAACAATCTGCAGACAAAAGAAAAACAGGATAAGTGCTCCGCCAGTCAAACAACTAATCTAAGAAAAACACAAAAATATCCAAACTTCCTTTCACACGGCAAATTAGGTCATCGCTAACTAATTTGCAATGGAACTGCCAATGAGCAGATGATGTGGCTGGCTGCTGTC
>NW_027127219.1:0-2000 GCF_037325665.1 Littorina saxatilis
CTTTTTTTGGCAATGTGAGAAGTTGACGAGCTTTGGGGAAAATGTTGTCCATTATATTTTTAGAAATACAGGATCAAATGTGCAACTCCCAGAACACGATGTCTTGTTTGGTTATCAACCTAGTAATATATGCCAAAATAATAAGGTACTTAATCACATTATTTTGATTGCAAAAATGTGTATTAGTAAATATAAGTATGGTGATAGATACGATTTGAATAGTATATTGGAAAATGAAATGTACATTAGAAGATTGTGAGTAATGTATAAGTCGAGATGAGGTGAAGTGATATATGACGTTTGTGAATAATATGAGGGGGGTGGGAGGGAGCGGATGGACGAGAATAAGAAAAAGAAAAAAAAAGAAGAAAAAAGGAGAGAAAAAAAAGTAACCATGTATGGCTCTTCAATTGCTTTTTGTATAAACAACCATGCAAACCACACCAAAAAAAAAAAAGAAAAAAAAAGAAACAGGTTTTCTCCAATTTAAAAACAAAAGTCGCGTAAGGCGAAATTACTACAATTAGTCAAGCTGTCGAACTCACAGAATGAAACTGAACGCACTGCATTTTTTCACAGTGACCGTAGTCCGCCGCTCGCGCAAAACGCAGTGAAACTGACGAGACTGTTTAGCGCGGTGGTGGTTTCGCTGTGCTGCATAGCACGCTTTTCTGTACCTCTCTTCGTTTTAACTTTCTGAGCGTGTTTTTAATCCAAACATATCATATCTATATGGGTTTTTTTGAATCAGGAACCGACAAGGAATAAGATGAAATTGTTTTTTAATCGATTTCGGAAATTTGATTTTGATCATAATGTTTTATATTTTTAATTTTGAGAGCTTGTTTTAATCCGAATATAACATATGTATATGTTTTTGGAATCAGAAAAAAATGAACAATAAGATGAACGTAAATTTGGATCGTTTTATAAAAAAAAATTAATTACAATTTTAAGATTTGTAATGACCAAAGTCATTAATTAATTTTTAAGCAACCAAGCTGAAATACAAAACCGAAGTCCGGCCTTTGTCGAAGATTGCTTGGTCAAAATTTCAATCAATTTGATTGAAAAATGAGGGTGTGACAGTGCCGCTTCAACTTTTACAAAAAGCCGGATATGACGTCATCAAAGACATTTATCGAAAAAAAAGAAAAAACATCCGGGGATATCATACCCAGGAACTCTCATGTCAAATTTCATAAAGATCGGTCCAGTAGTTTACTCTGAATCGCTCTACACACACACACGCACACACAGACACACATACACCACGACCCTCGTCTCGATTCCCCCTCTATGTTAAAACATTTAGTCAAAACTTGACTAAATGTAAAACGAGAGAGAGAGAGAGAGAGAGAGAGAGAGAGAGAGAGAGAGAGAGAGAGAGAGAGAGAGAGAGAGAGAGAGAGAAGAGAGAGAGAGAGAGAGAGAGAGAGAGAGAGAGAGAGAGAGAGAGAGAGAGAGAGAGAGAGATGATGATGATGATGATGATGGAACTTTATTTTTCAAGGATAGAGGTTTAAGGCGACGACTTTTCTTACAACCGGTCCTTACTTCTAATACAAATGTCTAATAAATGATAAACAAGTAAAGCAACATGACAAATAAACAAAGTAAACGAACGAACCAGCAAACAATCGACAAGTAAGCAAACAAGCAAATAAACATAAACAACAAAATGACAAAGTAAGCAACATACAAATCAAAAGCAAAACATGCAACATATTAATTGAGGTTACACATGTAAAGTGATCGACGGTGAAAGTTCCATCCTCACCTGATCACACTTCACTGACACTATACACAACCATCAGTGTGTATAGGAAACAGGTACTCATTCAACGCCTTCGTCCGTACGGGTTACACACTGTGTATAGCCAAACGGTACCTAATGTGGATTTCGTACGTACAGAAGTCACACAGATCCGTCTGCGTATGGCCGGTACCTAAGGTGCTCCTCGTCCGTATGTGTGTGTGTGTGTGTGAGTGTGTGTGTG
>NW_027127220.1:0-72500 GCF_037325665.1 Littorina saxatilis
AAGAGACAAGACATGTTCTGGTTGTTCAAGTTTTACTTTTTTCAATATTACTGAAAAGGAACTGTACAGCGGAAAACAAATGACAGCACCTAACTTTGCCGAGGTAAAAATGACACGTTTATCACTAAGCAATTGCAAACAACACCACTGCTCACAGGTACACCGTATGATACAATTTGAATTAACAGTAGTGCAATGTGCACAGATTTGTTTCTTTTTTTTTTTTAACCCTCCCAGCTTGCACAGTACCCATCCAGTGCACTTCATGTCTAAAGTGCTGTTGTTACACAGTACCCATCCAGTGCACTTCATGTCTAAAGTGCTGTTGTTACACAGTACCCATCCAGTGCACTTCATGTCTAAAGTGCTGTTGTTACACAGTACCCATCCAGTGCACTTCATGTCTAAAGTGCTGTTGTTACACAGTACCCATCCAGTGCACTTCATGTCTAAAGTGCTGTTGTTACACAGTACCCATCCAGTGCACTTCATGTCTAAAGTGCTGTTACACAGTACCCATCCAGTGCACTTCATGTCTAAAGTGCTGTTGTTACACAGTACCCATCCAGTGCACTTCATGTCTAAAGTGCTGTTGTTACACAGTACCCATCCAGTGCACTTCATGTCTAAAGTGCTGTTGTTACACAGTACCCATCCAGTGCACTTCATGTCTAAAGTGCTGTTGTTACACAGTACCCATCCAGTGCACTTCATGTCTAAAGTGCTGTTACACAGTACCCATCCAGTGCACTTCATGTCTAAAGTGCTGTTGTTACACAGTACCCATCCAGTGCACTTCATGTCTAAAGTGCTGTTGTTACACAGTACCCATCCAGTGCACTTCATGTCTAAAGTGCTGTTGTTACACAGTACCCATCCAGTGCACTTCATGTCTAAAGTGCTGTTGTTACACAGTACCCATCCAGTGCACTTCATGTCTAAAGTGCTGTTGTTACACAGTACCCATCCAGTGCACTTCATGTCTAAAGTGCTGTTGTTACACAGTACCCATCCAGTGCACTTCATGTCTAAAGTGCTGTTGTTACACAGTACCCATCCAGTGCACTTCATGTCTAAAGTGCTGTTGTTACACAGTACCCATCCAGTGCACTTCATGTCTAAAGTGCTGTTGTTACACAGTACCCATCCAGTGCACTTCATGTCTAAAGTGCTGTTGTTACACAGTACCCATCCAGTGCACTTCATGTCTAAAGTGCTGTTGTTACACAGTACCCATCCAGTGCACTTCATGTCTAAAGTGCTGTTGTTACACAGTACCCATCCAGTGCACTTCATGTCTAAAGTGCTGTTGTTACACAGTACCCATCCAGTGCACTTCATGTCTAAAGTGCTGTTGTTACACAGTACCCATCCAGTGCACTTCATGTCTAAAGTGCTGTTGTTACACAGTACCCATCCAGTGCACTTCATGTCTAAAGTGCTGTTGTTACACAGTACCCATCCAGTGCACTTCATGTCTAAAGTGCTGTTACACAGTCCAGTGCACTTCATGTCTAAAGTGCTGTTGTTACACAGTACCCATCCAGTGCACTTCATGTCTAAAGTGCTGTTGTTACACAGTACCCATCCAGTGCACTTCATGTCTAAAGTGCTTGTTGTTACACAGTACCCATCCAGTGCACTTCATGTCTAAAGTGCTGTTGTTACACAGTACCCATCCAGTGCACTTCATGTCTAAAGTGCTGTTGTTACACAGTACCCATCCAGTGCACTTCATGTCTAAAGTGCTGTTGTTACACAGTACCCATCCAGTGCACTTCATGTCTAAAGTGCTGTTGTTACACAGTACCCATCCAGTGCACTTCATGTCTAAAGTGCTGTTGTTACACAGTACCCATCCAGTGCACTTCATGTCTAAAGTGCTGTTGTTACACAGTACCCATCCAGTGCACTTCATGTCTAAAGTGCTGTTGTTACACAGTACCCATCCAGTGCACTTCATGTCTAAAGTGCTGTTGTTACACAGTACCCATCCAGTGCACTTCATGTCTAAAGTGCTGTTACACAGTCCAGTGCACTTCATGTCTAAAGTGCTGTTGTTACACAGTACTCATCCAGTGCACTTCATGTCTAAAGTGCTGTTGTTACACAGTACCCATCCAGTGCACTTCATGTCTAAAGTGCTGTTGTTACACAGTACCCATCCAGTGCACTTCATGTCTAAAGTGCTGTTGTTACACAGTACCCATCCAGTGCACTTCATGTCTAAAGTGCTGTTGTTACACAGTACCCATCCAGTGCACTTCATGTCTAAAGTGCTGTTGTTACACAGTACCCATCCAGGGCACTTCATGTCTAAAGTGCTGTTGTTACACAGTACCCATCCAGTGCACTTCATGTCTAAAGTGCTGTTGTTACACAGTACCCATCCAGTGCACTTCATGTCTAAAGTGCTGTTGTTACACAGTACCCATCCAGTGCACTTCATGTCTAAAGTGCTGTTGTTACACAGTACCCATCCAGTGCACTTCATGTCTAAAGTGCTGTTGTTACACAGTACCCATCCAGTGCACTTCATGTCTAAAGTGCTGTTGTTACACAGTACCCATCCAGTGCACTTCATGTCTAAAGTGCTGTTGTTACACAGTACCCATCCAGTGCACTTCATGTCTAAAGTGCTGTTGTTACACAGTACCCATCCAGTGCACTTCATGTCTAAAGTGCTGTTGTTACACAGTACACATCCAGTGCACTTCATATACCCATACTTCAGACTCTCACAAGCACAAGCATTCTGAAACATTTCCCTCAATGCATAAACAATGTGTGACATTGTGATTGGTGTCAGCAGCATGCCCAAGAAAAGCATATTTGGAAGAAAATGATAGGGGTTGGTGGCTGTTTGGTATTCCTGAGAAGATTGGAAATAGTGCGCCAAGTAACATCCTTGTATGTGACCAAGTGAGTCTGGACTGCAAGGAGTGGTGGTACTGGCTATAAACACATCCTTGTATGTGACCAAGTGAGTCTGGACTGCAAGGAGTGGTGGTACTGGCTATAAACACATCCTTGTATGTGACCAAGTGAGTCTGGACTGCAAGGAGTGGTGGTACTGGCTATAAACTGTGTGTGTAAGTGTGTATGTGTGCTTGTGTGAGGTTGGGTGTGTGTCAAAATGTGTTGTGCAATATGACATGAAAATCTTTTTAGATTTGTTGTTAAAAATTACAGCTTAATTTGTATTCCATGTTTATTATCTTTTACGAAGTAATTATAGTTAAATAGTCTTATGTTTTTTATTTGTTCGACCTTCTTAGGATTATGTAGTTTTATGCACTGCCTTTTATAGTTAACTAAATTTGTGTATATGAAATAGTCCATTGTAGTTGGTGTAGGCCTTAAGCTTATTTTAATCGTTTGTCCAGTATTTAATTTAATTCTCTATTTTTGTATGAACTCAAATGTTTAGTGTTCTTAGTATGTCTTGTTAGGCTAAGTTCTATTTAATCAGAGTATGTTTGCGTGTGCTTACACCTAGTGATATTGTAAAGCGCATAGTGCTTTTAGTTATGCGCTATAGAAATCTCCCTAATAAATAAATAAATAAATAAACACATCCTTGTACGTGACCAAGTGAGTCTGGACTGCAAGGAGTGGTGGTACTGGCTATAAACACATCCTTGTATGTGACCAAGTGAGTCTGGACTGCAAGGAGTGGTGGTACTGGCTATAAACACATCCTTGTATGTGACCAAGTGAGTCTGGACTGCAAGGAGTGGTGGTACTGGCTATTGCACCAATTATGCCATCCCTGCTTCCTAGAGAGACAAATGAATCTTACAACAACAGGTGGAGTCTAACTTGACACACTTAGCGTGAGGACAAAACAGCTGAGTTAATTGTACCAGCCATGTTGCAGTGAGGACAAAACAGCTGAGTTAATTGTACCAGCCATGTTGCAGTGAGGACAAAACAGCTGAGTTAATTGTACCAGCCATGTTGCAGTGAGGACAAAACAGCCGAGTTAATTGTACCAGCCATGTTGCAGTGAGGACAAAACAGCCGAGTTAATTGTCCCAGCCATGTTGCAGTGAGGACAAAACAGCTGAGTTAATTGTCCCAGCCATGTTGCAGTGAGGACAAAACAGCCGAGTTAATTGTACCAGCCATGTTGCAGTGAGGACAAAACAGCTGAGTTAATTGTACCAGCCATGTTGCAGTGAGGACAAAACAGCCGAGTTAATTGTACCAGCCATGTTGCAGTGAGGACAAAACAGCTGAGTTAATTGTACCAGCCATGTTGCAGTGAGGACAAAACAGCCGAGTTAATTGTCCCAGCCATGTTGCAGTGAGGACAAAACAGCCGAGTTAATTGTACCAGCCATGTTGCAGTGAGGACAAAACAGCTGAGTTAATTGTACCAGCCATGTTGCAGTGAGGACAAAACAGCTGAGTTAATTGTACCAGCCATGTTGCAGTGCACACGATAGTCAATCATGTTCAAATTCTAGATGTCTAGTGTTGTTGCTCCAGATGACTAACAATGATCAAGTATTTTCAAATTCTAGATGCATGTCTAGTGTTGTTGCTCCAGATGACTAACAATGATCAAGTATTTTCAAATTCTAGATGCATGTCTAGTGTTGTTGCTCCAGATGACTAACAATGATCAAGTATTTTCAAATTCTAGATGCATGTCTAGTGTTGTTGCTCCAGATGACTAACAATGATCAAGTACTTTCAAATTCTAGATGCATGTCTAGTGTTGTTGCTCCAGATGACTAACAATGATCAAGTATTTTCAAATTCTAGATGTCTACAGTGTTGTTGCTCCAGATGACTAACAATGATCAAGGTATTTTCAAATTCAAGATGTCCAACGTGTTGTTGCTCAAGGCGACTATCTAACACGGTGAAAGCTGAACAAATTGAAATGGCACAAACAACATCTACAGAGCTCGATACATTGTTACCTTTTTTTGTTAAAGTTATATCTTTGTTTCAAAGCCCTCTGGGCCCAAAACAATAAAATACTTGACTTGACTTGATTGCTCCATGACAAAACTGGGCACAATTTGTAACCATGGCAACACTGACCGTCAACATGTCTACACACCATTCTACAATCTCTCCGTCTCAAAGTGGTGTAGCAGGTTGCTACATGGTCATCACATCATTCACACACAAAGCAGATGACCGTAACTACAGTTGAGCCCCCCTTTTAAGACACCCCGTTTTAAGTCACCCCGTTTGAAGACTTCCCCATTTGAAGACTTTCCCATTTGAAGACTTTCCCATTTGAAGACCTTGTTTTCCAAGTCTCGTCTCTTCATAGAGTCTGCACTTTTACCTCCAGTTTAAGACTCACTCCTTTTTAAGACCTTGTTTTCTCAGATGTTGTGATGTACAAAGTAGTGTGTAATGTCAAAAGTGAATAGTACCTGGCTGGTACGCCCAACACACAGGGGAGCGTCTAGCTGTAACCAATCCCAACCACAATCAAAAACAAGAATGGCAAGTTATTGAAATGTTTAATTTATAACAGAACACAAAAATAATTTTTTTACATGATTTTTATCAATCCCCCAACTCTGACCATCAATCTCTTAAGAGACTGAGAACAGCAACGCTTTGTTAGCTAAGTTGGTTACCTGTACCACAGGTGTCGGTCAGGCTGTCCACCTCAAAGACCACTGGTACCTGTCAATGTCATGTTTTGTTCTGGCATAAAGGTAACCTTCCAATAACTTATCATTCTTGTTTTTGTCTCTGAATGTTGGACCATTATCAGTCTAACGACCACAGAGTAGAGATGAGAAGTCGGACAGAGAGGGTTTGGGAGAGCCGAGACCCAGCAGCAGAGCCAGCTTGGCGGTCAGAGACATCTGTTTTGCCGCCTGACCCTCGTCTGGCGTCACCTGGAACACATCACGCACAATCCATTACATCAACACTGCACTGTCTCATTTCTGGTGTGAGTGTCTGTGTGTGTCTCTCAGCAAAAGGCTCTGAGCTCTTGCCTCAAACTGTAATCTTCTGCTAGTTTCCTGATACAGAATGAACAAGCAAAAAGTACTCTCGCTTGGATTTTCAAGATGAGAACATTTTCTGCTATTTCAATGCCGACACTAATTTACAAAATAAATCTAACAGCCGTGACAAATAACACTGTGGTGGTCTCAAAGAACTTGCAACGGTCCTCCGGGTCTTGGGCCCCCTGAAGTTCCCCTGATGGCATCCATGCTTTGAGTAGGGCCGCTCTGGGTGCACCATCTGTGGGGTCAGCCCTAAGCTTACAACACATACAAGCAGCTAACTGCACACACACACACACAGCCCTCACCCTGTCCAGGCGATGTATGGTGACCAGTCCATCCTTGTCTACAGTCAGCGTGGACACCCCCCCGATCCACCTGCACACGACACAATCAAATAATCATGTTCATCACAATGCAGGACGCCAGAAATTACTGCTAGTGCTAGAAATCAACAACAGAAATAATGTTGAGAAATGTTGTGC
Organism: Littorina saxatilis; assembly: GCF_037325665.1. NCBI lineage: Eukaryota > Metazoa > Mollusca > Gastropoda > Littorinimorpha > Littorinidae > Littorina > Littorina saxatilis. Next base: position 6,482 of record NW_027127220.1, read on the forward strand.
TTAACCTGGAAACCAAGTTGAATTCTTATGTGGACCACATACCAACACACACATGTGCATACTCGCACAATACCTTCATTTTAGGAGAAAAAAACAGCTTTTGTTGTTGCATAAATGGGACGTAGTAGGCAAATGTTCAGAATAGAATTAGAAACAACAAGTTCTCGCAACCAGCAGGAACATACACATTCACAATATCATCATGTGGGTGAATTGGGGAGTACAGATTTAACATGACACATTATGAGGGTGAATTAAAATGTGTGTGTGTATGGTATGTACTCTGCATCCTCCCTAAACGTCTTGTTGTAGCTCCATGAAATGTACTACCTAGCAATGTAAATGTGTGAGAGTGTAGCGGAGGGGTACGTACTCTGCATCCTCCCTGAACGTCTTGTTGTAGCTCCATGAAATGTACTACCTAGCAATGTAAATGTGTGAGAGTGTAGGGGAGGGGTACGTACTCTGCGTCCTCCCTGAAAGTCTTGTTGTAGCTCCATGAAATGTACTACCTAGCAATGTAAATGTGTGAGAGTTTAGGGGAGGGGAGGGGGGGGGGGGGGGGTACGTACTCAGCATCCTCCCTGAAAGTCTTGTTGTAGCTCCAGGCGGTGTACTTCCAGAACCTGAGCGCCTTGAGCTGAGAGATTCCCACGATGCGCCACTCAATGCGCACCGCCCCCTCCTCCTCCACACAGTCCGACGTCACCACCTCCATGTGCACGTGGGCAAACTTGAGGTGGGTCAAGGCGCGAAGCTTCATCATCTGCATGGCGTACTGCTTTATACCACTGGAAACACAAAGCGATATTAACACATTCAGTCAACATGACGACACCACCTCCATGTGCACGTGGGCAAACTTGAGGTGGGTCAACGCTCGAAGCTTCATCATCTGCATAGCGTACGGCTTTATACTACTGCTGACACAAAGCGATATCAACACATTCAGTCAACATGACAAGTTTACACCACCTCCATGGGCACGTGGGCAAACTTGAGGTGGGTTAACGCTCTCAGCTTCAACATCTGCTTTATACCACTGGAAACATAACAGGTTGATGTGTCGCTTGAATACTAGATTGTGCTTCTACTGGGCCAGGAGGACATGGACACACTTGAGGTGGGTCAGTATCGTCATCATCTTCACAAGCCACTGATTTATACCACTGGGAACACAACAGGTTGTATCGTCATCATCTTCACAAGCCACTGATTTATACCACTGGGAACACAACAGGTTGTATCGTCATCATCTTCACAAGCCACTGATTTATACCACTGGGAACACAACAGGTTGTATCGTCATCATCTTCACAAGCCACTGATTTATACCACTGGGAACACAACAGGTTGTATCGTCATCATCTTCACAAGCCACTGATTTATACCACTGGGAACACAACAGGTTGTATCGTCATCATCTTCACAAGCCACTGATTTATACCACTGGGAACACAACAGGTTGTATCGTCATCATCTTCACAAGCCACTGATTTATACCACTGAGAACACAACAGGGAGTATCGTCATCATCGTCATTAGCTACCGGTTTATACCACTGCCTTTAAATGTGAAGGTATGTTACAACTGTTATGATGTCATTCTCAAACTGTCAAGGATAAAATTACAACTCTATCCCAGAAAATAAAAACCTGACACATTTATTTCTGCACAATTGTCCTATTCATTATTATTTTAAATTAAAAACAAGAACACATTCTAACAAGTCGCGTAAGGCGAAAATACAACATTTAGTCAAGTAGCTGTCGAACTCACAGAATGAAACTGAACGCAATGCAACGCAGCAAGACCGTATACTCGTAGCATCGTCAGTCCACCGCTCACGGCATAGGCAGTGAAATTGACAAGAAGAGCGGGGTAGTAGTTGCGCTGGGAAGGATAGCACGCTTTTCTGTACCTCTCTTCGTTTTAACTTTCTGAGCGTGTTTTTAATCCAAACATATCATATCTATATATGTTTTTGGAATCAGGAACCGACAAGGAATAAGATGAAAGTGTTTTTAAATTGATTTGGACAATTTAATTTTGATAATAATTTTTATATATTTAATTTTCAGAGCTTGTTTTTAATCCAAATATAACATATTTATATGTTTTTGGAATCAGCAAATGATGGAGAATAAGATGAACGTAAATTTGGATCGTTTTATAAAAGAAATATTTTTTTTACAATTTTCAGATTTTTAATGACCAAAGTCATTAATTAATTTTTAAGCCACCACGCTGAAATGCAATACCGAAGTCCGGGCTTCGTCGAACAATACTTGACCAAAATTTCAACCAATTTGGTTGAAAAATGAGGGCGTGACAGTGCCGCCTCAACTTTCACGAAAAGCCGGATATGACGTCATCAAAGACATTTATCAAACAAGAGGCGAAGCCTTCAAGGCTCACGTAAGAAATAGACAAACAGTAACACAAACTCAATCACTCCGTCACACATACACACCCACACACACAGTAAGCTTAGGTGACACTGTGCAAGAAAGAGAGACACTAGATCTAGATCTGTCTGTGTCTGCATGTAGCCTACTTACAGGGACACGACTGCCAAATAGTCTCGGCCCGCTCAAAATAACAATGACCGAGACCACACACACCACGCGAGAGAGAAAGACTACAGGGAGGCATGCCGTCATGATGCATTAATTGACGTCAAACACTTTTGACCGTGACGTAATCTTATGCGAGCTTTATCCATAGTCTTGGATAACCACTCACACATAGACTCGGAAATGTTAAAGTTTCTACCACAGACATACACACACACACACGCACACACACACGCACACACGCACGCACAAACGCACAGACAGACAAAGTTACGATCGCATAGGCTACACTTCGTGAGCCAAAAAATGAAGAAAACGTGTGAGGATATCATACCCAGGAACTCTCATGTCAAATTTCATAAAGATCGGTCCAGTAGTTTAGTCTGAATCGCTCTACACACACACACAGACAGACAGACACATACACCACGACCCTCGTTTCGATTCCCCCCTCGATGTTAAAACATTTAGTCATAACTTGACTAAATGTAAAAAGAAATAACTTGTGTCATCTGTTATCATGATTCAATGAAGAGAGTGTCTCAAAGCTCAAAGAGACGAGAGAACTTACACTGCGACCTCGTTTTGACCCCAGAAGTTGTTCTCCAGAACGATGTTGGGATGGTACACCTGATAATCCATACGTGACTTGAAAAACGAAGGTATCTGCAAACAGACACAAGAAACACACGTTGTATATATTTATTTAAACTTGAACACTGTAAACAGATTGAGATAAACATTCTTCAGGTTTCAGGTACACTGGAACCTCCTCTTAACACTACCTTGCCGGCATTGTGCAAGCGAGTTTCATCATCGATATTAAGATCAGTTCACCATTTGTTTCATCATCGATATTAAGATCAGTTCACCATTTGTTTCCTAAGTGTCTGTCTGCCTGCCCACTAAAGACCACAGGGTTGACGTAATAATCTGCGTGCCCACATGCACCGCCTTGGTCTGTCGCACACACCGAACTGCCCGTGTGAAACAGGCCCACAGACCCCGGAGCACATCCTGCAGACCTGCCCGCTCCACCAGGAAGCCAGAACAGATCACTGGCCACAAGGTGCCACACTGCAGGAGCAACTCTGGGGCACCAAAGACTCCCTGATCCTGACCACTAGCTTTATTCAAGCTACAAAACTTGAAGTCTGACCTGAGGCCAAAAATCCTGGAACGCCGAAGAAGAAGAAGAAGAAGACGTAATAATCAATTTAAACTTTTGTTTTGTCAATGATTCAATGTTCCAATAACCTACACTTCTTGTTGTTTGATTCTCAAGTTTGGAACGTTAGCAGTCTTTTTGATTCTTGATTTTACAGACTTTCTGTTCATAATCTGTCAGTAAATTTACCCCCATATTTTAAGACTCCCTCGTTTTTAAGACCTGATTTTCTCAGATTTGTGAAGCCCTTAAAAGGAGGGAGCGAGGGAGGGGGGATCCTCTGTACTGACTGAAGATAATCTTGTTGCCTCTTGAGCACACAGATAACTGTTACTCACAATTTCAATGAAGTAGGCCTCCACAGCTCGTAGCTGATCCAGGTTGGGCCCTTCGCCCCCCGGCCCTGCTGACTGCTGGGGTCCCGCGCTGCACTGCACCGTCAGTGGTGACCTTGAGTGTGGCGACTGGGCATCGCACAGCACCATGTCAAAGTCTGTAAGGTCCAGCCCACAGCCGGCAGGGTCAGACACACACACTGAGTGGCGCCGAAAGTGTCTCGTGTTGACCTTTGACAAAGACGCAACCTTTGCCACACTAGGGTCAATGTCCTTGGTGCTGAGTGAACTCTGGTCCATCAAGAGGCTCTTCCAGTGAGCTCTCTGGAGTTCACTGACCAACGAAACATCACTGTCGTACAGAGTTACACTGTTGTCAACCTGACTGTCTTCATCCACGGGGCAAGCGATGATGTCATCTGTTGTGTAGCTGACTTGCTTGACCACCAAGGGGAGGTAATTGGGAGGGCCGAGCATCACGGTCAGACTCTTTTCCCTGTCCTGGATCTTGTCGCTGGGGAGGGTGTCCAGGCTCGGCCAAGCTGACCGACACAGTGCACTGTGTGTGTAGGATGCGCCACCTACAGACGCATGTGTCTGTGGTGGCAAGGCCAGTAACTCTTGCAGGGCGAGTGACAGCGACTGCTGGCCTGTCGGTGGGGGTGTGTCCAGTTGGGAGAGCGATGACACGTGGGCTGACCGAGACCACAAGCCTGCATCCTCCTTACTGGCTGCATTCTCCTTGCCGTCTCCAGCCACACACGTCTTCTGAAAACAATGCCAAAAACACTGACCAACAAAACTGATCACTTCTATGGCTGCAACTACTGATGAGGAACAGTTTGAATATATATATTTACCACCTGAAAAGTGAAATACACAACATTCCATCCCAAACTTTATCTGGATCTGGATGCCCCACTTCATGGTGTTCATGGGGAGTACATCCCAGGAGCCGACTTCAGCTATTTCTAGACGGGTGGTTTGCGCATCGCCAACTAAGTCAATAGGCCTACACATATTTGTGTGTCCTGTTATTTACAGGGTTAAATTAAAAACTCTACATTGGCAAATCAGTGACATGCACTTTATTCTTCCTGTTTTTTTCTATCTTTTTGTTCTTGTGCTATTAAAGCTCAAACTTTAACTTTGCGTTGACACACGTCCATGCTACTGGTTATCAACGGTATGTAAGGGTGCGTGACTCTGGGCTTCGCGTCGTCTGCTTCAGTTCTTTCTGTGGGTCACACGAGGTCAGACACTGTTCAGGCTATCTTCGTGTGACCTGCGCTGCTACACAGCCGAAGAATGAAAGCAGATCATCCTCAACAGCAATTATGAATCAGAATGTGACCCAATTAAGCGACTTTTCTCCGTATCTTGAAGACAATGTATCACGTGTGTCACACTCATGCAGACTTTCATGCAGTTGAGCTTCTGGCTTGAACAATTCTGCAAGGGCAAACCAAATCACTTACCGTATGTGTTACGCTCAATGCAGCATGTCGATCGAAGTTTCGCTCGATTGCCTGAGTCGTGTGTGAAAGCTTCTTTAGTTTCGAAACACGCAGAATATTATGCTTTAGAAGTTTCGCGTGTAAGGCCATTGCGAATGTCCTTTACATCGCCGAAAGCAGAGTGTACCGGAAGCAACAGGCAAGCCAGGGCATTGCGCATGCGCATTCATAACATTCGCCACGTCTGTCTCGTGGCAAACGAGAACACAACATGGCAGACTAGTCTTCTGGGGTAGGGACGAGTTTGTGTGTAGGGTCAGTCTCGAGGTTTGTACAGCTTCATAACCACAACAATGAAGCGGTTCAAGTCAAGAGAATATTTGGCTCTCTTTTGGGGAGTCTTCATCTTTTTTGTTCTGTTGGATTTTACGTCAGCGATGTCAGCAGACGAGAAAAGGATGGCCAAGTAAGTTGACTTGTGTGTTTACTGATTCTCCACAACTGTGGCTGACTTCTCCACATCTCAAATTGAAAGTTGAAATATCTGTGAATATGTCGCCCGAAATGTACTTGCAGAGATGGTATCTTAACTTGCAGTGCACGTCTTAAGAGGATCTAAGAGTGTTGCTTTTTACAGAAGCTCAGTGGTACAGGTCTACTAGTACTAACCTACTAGTGATACTGATAGATCGACTTAGGTAACTTATTTTCTTAAGAGTAATTAAGGGACACTTACCTGACTGAGGGGTGACGTGTTCATGGAGTGTCGCCTAATGTGAGATCGAGGCTGGCAGAACCTTATAATGGTCTAACCAATACAGGATTATTTATGGATAGCTGAATTAACTTCTTTCCTGACCCTGTCCTGATTCTGGTTCAAGGGGAACTGTAATACTAATTTGTAAACACGTGCTGTTGTGTACTAAATTCTCCTAAAGTTAGACTGGATCAATAGTCAACAAGCTATGTTGTTTCTGCCATATATGTCGCAGATCAAGTTGCACTAAGAATGTGTGGTAAAGACAGTCATACCCAGTCATGCCCCTGACCAAACTTTGCAACTTTTGAAATAACTAAAGCCCTGCACTTGAATTTGAAAACTAACTGGCTATCACATGTTTCTCAGACAGTCTCAGTTTTATGTGTGTGGGTGAATGGATGACACCTGGAAATAATACCAATATTACTATTATTTTCATTTTTTTCATTTCATTTTCATTACTTTATTGTCCCATCGCGGGGAAATTCGGGTCGCTTCCTCCCAATGGAAAGCTAGCAGCAACGGAGTCGCGCTACCCAGGTGTCTGCGTGTTTAGGTGTCTTCAACCACCTGCACTTATGACAGAATGACCAAGGTCTTTTACGTGCCATTGTGATGACACGGGGGTGGGACATGGCTTCCGTCTCTGAGTCTTCACATAAAGTTGACCCGTGTCGGTCGCGGCCCGAATTCGAACCTGTGACCTTCCGATCACAAGTCCAAGTCTACCAACTGAGCTACCGGTATTACAGTATTAGTATCACTAAAATTACTATTAGAATTTAGAATAAATTAAGACTGTCACTAGTGTCAGTGTCGCTGAAGGGGTCTATTTCGACCAAAAGAGTTGGATTCCCTGCAGGTGGAGTTCCTGTAGGTGTATTTCCTGTTTACAGGGAATCCCCTTGCCAAGCGCGGGACTGCCGTGAACGGATTTAAACTATCTGAGGGTTACTTCCCCTTCTAAAATGGCGGTTCTGTATTAGCGTAAATTAGTCTGTCCCTTTGTCAGTGTCGCTGAGGGGGTCTATGTTGACCATAAGAGTAGTATTCCCTGTAGGTGGAGTTCCTGTAGGCGTATTCCCTGTATACAGGTATTAAAATCCCCCTGGGTGGAGTTCCTGTAGGAAAGTACAATATCGCTCAATCTCGCGCCAAGGGAGTGCAGACTGCCGTGAACCAATTTGAACTATGTTAGGGTTACTTTCCCTGCTAAAATGGTGGTTCGATAGGAAAATCTGTTAGAATTCCTGAATTCACGTGCGGCATTCAGCCTAGCAACATGTTTCGGCGAGAACAATGTATAATTCGAAAGGATTTGGTTAAGGAAACATCGCTCCATGATCCATCATTCAGTCATTGTCTGGAACTCTCGTCCATTGAATTGCTTTCACTTTCACTCTCGTAAGCTTGATTGAGTTGAAGTAAGCTTGCTCCATGGCGTCAAACGGAAGTGAAATGACTATATTTAGCTATATATATTCTAGCTTTGCAGTAGGCCCAGTTTGCAATATATATGTTGTTATTACGTGTAATTTATTTTAGCTGCGTTTTCTGTCATTTAGTTATCGATTTAAACTTTTTTTAACAAAAATTGCAAAACGGAATCAAATTTCTAAGAAGAAAGAAATACCTAAAAAGATTTAAAAATATCAAATTCTCTCAATATCACTATGCATTGCGTGACTTTCAGCGAAACACAGCAATACAGGAACTCCACCCAGGGGGATTTCCTGTATATTACAGGGGAAACGTCAAAAGGAACTCAACCTCCAGGGAATCCCCCTCTTTTGGCCGACATTGACCCCTTCAGCGTCATTTTCAAGATCTATGGAAGCTGGATGGAAACTGTCCATCGGTGTATCCACCAGTGTTGTCATTGTCAAGATCTATGGATTGGAAGCTGGATGGAAACTGTCCATCGGTGTATCCACCAGTGTTGTCATTGTCAAGATCTATGGATTGGAAGCTGGATGGAAACTGTCCATCGGTGTATCCACCAGTGTTGTCATTGTCAAGATCTAAGGAAGCTGGATGGAAACTGTCCATCGGTGTATCCACCAGTGTTGTCCTTGTCAAGATCTATGGAAGCTGGATGGAAACTGTCCATCGGTGTATCCACCAGTGTTGTCATTGTCAAGATCTATGGAAGCTGGATGGAAACTGTCCATCGGTGTATCCACCAGTGTTGTCATTGTCAAGATCTATGGATTGGAAGCTGGATGGAAACTGTCCATCGGTGTATCCACCAGTGTTGTCATTGTCAAGATCTAAGGAAGCTGGATGGAAACTGTCCATCGGTGTATCCACCAGTGTTGTCCTTGTCAAGATCTATGGAATCTGGATGGAAACTGTCCATCTGTGTATCCACCAGTGTTGTCATTGTCAAGATGTATGGAAGCTGGATGTAAACTGTCCATCGGTGTATCCACCAGTGTTGTCATTGTCAAGATGTATGGAAGCTGGATGGAAACTGTCCATCGGTGTATCCACCAGTGTTGTCATTGTCAAGATGTATGGAAGCTGGATGGAAACTGTCCATCGGTGTATCCACCAGTGTTGTCATTGTCAAGATCTAAGGAAGCTGGATGGAAACTGTCCATCGGTGTATCCACCAGTGTTGTCATTGTCAAGATCTATGGAAGCTGGATGGAAACTGTCCATCGGTGTATCCACCAGTGTTGTCATAATTGTCAAGATCTATGGAAGCTGGATGGAAACTGTCCATCGGTGTATCCACCAGTGTTGTCATAATTGTCAAGATCTATGGAAGCTGGATGGAAACTGTCCATCGGTGTATCCACCAGTGTTGTAATGAGCCCATCAACAACCAAATCAGTTGAAATGAATTAAGTATGAGTTTTATTTGTATGATTTAATCAGTTATTTGTACTTGTAGTGTGACAGTTGAACTTGAACTTAGTTGAAGCTATAAAAGTGCTGGCTGCTCAAAGTCAAACCTCATTTTGTTTCAGAGAAAAAGTTGTCTCCCTGTTCTACCATGCCTACAATGCTTACATGGTGAGTTGACACAGTATGAGTTACTGCAGTGCTTACATGGTGAGTTGACACAGTATGAGTTACTGCAGTGCTTACATGGTGAGTTGACACAGTATGAGTTACTGCAGTGCTTACATGGTGAGTTGACACAGTATGAGTTACTGCAGTGCTTACATGGTGAGTTGACACAGTATGAGTTACTGCAGTGCTTACATGGTGAGTTGACACAGTATGAGTTACTGCAGTGCTTACATGGTGAGTTGACACAGTATGAGTTACTGCAGTGCTAGTGCACAGGTCCATTAAATGTGTGTATGCTTTATAATACAAGTGCTGCATAACAATAAGACAGGCGACAGATGCTAACACTATAAATATAACTGTGCTAAAAGAACAATGATCTGATTGTTATTACTGGGAGAATGAAAAAGTTATTGAAAGGATACCTGCAATAAAAAAAAATAAAAATAAAAATATTATTTATATATATACTCACGGAATAAAATAACATTGTTTAAAATTTAATATCTCAAAATCGGAAAAAAGTTACAGGAGTGATTTTTGTACCAACGTAAAGCTTGTTCAATTGCTCATTATGGGCAAAAAACCGGAATAGTCTGGCTTGTTCCGTTTTTTTGCAATTTGAGCTCAAAGACGCATGGTGTCATTTTGGAGTTTACAAACTTAGCACTGTGTGTTTGACAGCGCTGTGCGTGCACTGATTGCCTGGTCACTCCGAATCTCCTAGCAAAATCAGTATTAGTCATCCCTCCTCTCAACATCCCTATTGCGACGAGTCTATCGTTCACACACGTTCGTGGCATGGTGAAAGAGAAAGACAGAGTGGACAGTTTTGGGCAAAGAGAAAGAAACATTTTAGTGAGTTGTTCTCACTCACAAACAAACGGACAAACCAAAGGCAGTACTTTCATGCAATATTCGTGGATCAGCAGCAGACCTTTTGCAGGTTTCAAGTACGGGTAGACGTGCCCCGAGAGTCAAAGAGTTGCAGGCCTACCTGTTCACAGCACACACAGCGTGCACTGGCTGTCGGCAGCGTCGGCAAGCTTAGGCTTTCTGTACAGGGAAGAAATTACACGATCGTCTTTGGAAATGAAACGTTAACTGCAGTGAACTTGGATTTTGTCTTCTAAAGGCCCAATCTTTCTGAGAAAGAAAAACCCACAAACTTAGGAAAAAAAAGAGAAGAGAAACTGGAAAAAACATGAACGATGGGTGGGAGTGAGGAGAGGGGACAAAGAATAAGAAACAAGTCACGTAAGGCGAAAATACAATATTTAGTCAAGTAGCTGCCATTTTTCAGCAAGACCGTATACTCGTAGCATCGTCAGTCCACCGCTCATGGCAAAGGCAGTGAAATTGACAAGAAGAGCGGGGTAGTAGTTGCGCTAAGAAGGATAGCACGCTTTTCTGTACCTCTCTTTGTTTTAACTTTCTGAGCGTGTTTTTAATCCAAACATATCATATATCTATATGTTTTTGGAATCAGGAACCGACAAGGAATAAGATGAAAGTGTTTTTAAATTGATTTGGACAATTTAATTTTGATAATAATTTTTATATATTTAATTTTCAGAGCTTGTTTTTAATCCGAATATAACATATTTATATGTTTTTGGAATCAGCAAATGATGGAGAATAAGATAAACGTAAATTTGGATCGTTTTATAAATGTTTATTTTTTTTTACAATTTTCCGATTTTTAATGACCAAAGTCATTAATTAATTTTTAAGCCACCAAGCTGAAATGCAATACCGAACCCCGGGCTTCGTCGAAGATTACTTGACCAAAATTTGAACCAATTTGGTTGAAAAATGAGGGCGTGACAGTGCCGCCTCAACTTTCACGAAAAGCCGGATATGACGTCATCAAAGACATTTATCAAAAAAATGAAAAAAATGTATGGGGATATCATACCCAGGAACTTTCATGTCAAATTTCATAAAGATCGGTCCAGTAGTTTGGTCTGAATCGCTCTACACGCACGCACACACACACACACACACATACACACACACATACACACACACACACACACATACACCACGACCCTCGTCTCGATTCCCCCCTCGATGTTAAAATATTTAGTCATAACTTGACTAAATATAAAAAGGAAAGAAACACGAAATGGGTAAAGAAGGGAAAAAAGATGACTTTTAGAACAGTCTGCACAAATCCTAGTGAAAGTGAGCCTGTTGTCTCTTTGAAAAAAGCAGGGTGGGCGTTTGCTAGGTAGTTACCCCTGTGCACAACTTTTGGCCCAAAGTGGGGGGTGGGCGTTTGCTAAATGGTGGGCTTATGCTAGGGATTTTACGGTATATATATACTCACGGAATAAACTTATGATAACTTAACATGTTTTAAAATTTAATATCTCAAAATCGGAAAAAGTTGCAGGAGAGCGGGGTGGTACGATCATAGAACCATCAATTCCTGAGAAGAGGAAAAAAACCGGAATGTACTCGGTTGCTTAGTTTTTTCACAATTGGTCCTCAAAGACGCATGGTGTCATTTTGGAGTTTACTAGACCGATAGTTTTTACGTTTTGGTGGTCAACTGACCGATACATATTCGTACAAGGCGGACAAGGTCTGCAATGAATGGAATGGGAGTTGCAAAGTCGGAAAACAAACCCCGATCGAAATGCTCATGTTCGCTTCGAGTGAAAATGCACTCGGTGCCGAGTCCGTGTTTGTCGTCATTGACACTCGAGGCTGCGTTTACGGAAATACCCGATCCAGCCGGTGTACCTATTTACCGAAAACGGCGCAAACAGCGGAAAGTTCATCAATATAAATTATAATACAACGGCATGATAATGTGAAGATCAGGCAGGATCCCTACATTCGTACACCGGGCAGTGTATTGGAAAGGGTAGGCCAGGAATGTCAGGCTCTTTCTCCTCGCAAAGTTTATGAACAATTAAAACAAGGAAGCGACGTCAGATAATAAAGTGTTATCATTGTTCAATTGCTTTATTGTCATTTTTGCGTAAAAAGATAGATTTAACTCTGGACTGTAAGTTATTTTGCATTGCATACATGTATCAAAGGTATGGCGGTACAATTTGGACCGATTGTTTTTTTAAAGCCAGAACATTTGGACCTATTGGTTTTTTTTAGGGAGGTCCAAATGACCTATTGTCTTCTTAGGCTGGCAACAACACTGCCTGTGATGAGTGTTTGTAAAATCAATACCATGTGGTGACATGATAAGCTGTTCCTAACCCTGTGAGTTTTTTGTTTTTTTCTTTTACCAGCAGCTTTATATATATATACTAATACAGTTATATCTATAATTTAACATTTTAAGGGTGTGAAAACTACGAGACCAAAGAAACGTTTCGGTCACAGATACTGATTCATCCAGTGGGCGGAAAAATCAAGAAAATGCAAAAGTATCTCACTCTCAGGGAAACCTTTGCTCATCTAAGTCTTCGTCAGTAGAGGGAAAAAAATTCATAACTGATTTTCAGCACACTTTGCATTATGATTTACGACCTTAATGGAAAAGTGCCAGGTGCCTGAGCGTTGTGGTGTGTTGTGTCCCAAGGACAACGCGTACCCGGCTGATGAACTGATGCCGCTGTCGTGCAAGGGACGCTACCGAGGCTCCGAGCCGTCCAGAGGCGACGTCGACGACTCCCTGGGAAAGTAGGTCGTGCTGGAAGTTGGAGGTGTCATTAATGTCTTTACCACTGCCAGTACTACCTGCAGTGCGGTTAAGGGTTGTGATTTTTGTAGGGTTAATCAACTTAATGGTGGAGATTTTTTGAGGGTTAAGGGTGGAGATTTTTTTAGGGTTAAGGGTGGAGATTTTTGGTTGGTTGATTGTGCATGTGGTGATGTTTGGAGGGTTAAGGGTGGAGATTTTTTTAGGGTTAAGGGTGGAGATTTTTGGTTGGTTAATTGTGCATGTGATGTTTGGAGGGTTAAGGGTGGAGATTTTTTTAGGGTTAAGGGTGGAGATTTTTGGTTGGTTGATTGTGCATGTGGTGATGTTTGGAGGGTTAAGGGTGGAGATTTTTGGAGTGAGGGTAACTGGTGATGCTGGCATAGTTGTTCAGATCTTCAATTCAGTGCTTTCCATAAAATGATGGGGTTATTGTTAAGTGGCATCTTCTAGTTCGTGTTATCTGTTATTGCCTCACCTCACTGCAGACTGAATAGTGGGAATGTTCTAGAGGTCTTTGATGCATTGCATGATTAGCAGTTTGTACTATAAAAAGGGGGAGGGAGTAAGGGGCAGCAGGACATGTGGGTGTTTTTTTTGGGGGGGGGGCTATTTTGACATTTGATGAATAATCTTGTGCTTATTTGCAATTAAAAAACCCCTCAGTATTCAATTGACATAATGCTGTTTATTTCAAACTTGACTGACCCTGTCAGCCCTGGTGAGAGTGGAAGTGTTATAGTGACAGCCTGGCTGTTCATACTGTACATGTATTGTAACAGTAGTGACAGCCTGGCTGTACATACTGTGCATGTATTGTAACAGTAGTGACAGCCTGGCTGTTCATACTGTACATGTATTGTAACAGTAGTGACAGCCTGGCTGTTCATACTGTACATGTATTGTAACAGTAGTGACAGCCTGGCTGTTCATACTGTACATGTATTGTAACAGTAGTGACAGCCTGGCTGTTCATACTGTACATGTATTGTAACAGTAGTGACAGCCTGGCTGTTCATACTGTACATGTATTGTAACAGTAGTGACAGCCTGGCTGTACATACTGTGCATGTATTGTAACAGTAGTGACAGCCTGGCTGTTCATACTGTACATGTATTGTAACAGTAGTGACAGCCTGGCTGTTCATACTGTACATGTATTGTAACAGTAGTGACAGCCTGGCTGTACATACTGTGCATGTATTGTAACAGTAGTGACAGCCTGGCTGTTCATACTGTACATGTATTGTAACAGTAGTGACAGCCTGGCTGTTCATACTGTACATGTATTGTAACAGTAGTGACAGCCTGGCTGTACATACTGTCCATGTATTGTAACAGTAGTGACAGCCTGGCTGTTCATACTGTAAATGTATTGTAACAGTAGTGACAGCCTGGCTGTACATACTGTCCATGTATTGTAACAGTAGTGACAGCCTGGCTGTTCATACTGTAAATGTATTGTAACAGTAGTGACAGCCTGGCTGTACATACTGTCCATGTATTGTAACAGTAGTGACAGCCTGGCTGTTCATACTGTCCATGTATTGTAACAGTAGTGACAGCCTGGCTGTTCATACTGTCCATGTATTGTAACAGTAGTGACAGCCTGGCTGTTCATACTGTAAATGTATTGTAACAGTAGTGACAGCCTGGCTGTTCATACTGTCCATGTATTGTAACAGTAGTGACAGCCTGGCTGTACATACTGTAAATGTATTGTAACAGTAGTGACAGCCTGGCTGTTCATACTGTAAATGTATTGTAACAGTAGTGACAGCCTGGCTGTTCATACTGTAAATGTATTGTAACAGTAGTGACAGCCTGGCTGTTCATACTGTCCATGTATTGTAACAGTAGTGACAGCCTGGCTGTTCATACTGTACATGTATTGTAACAGTAGTGACAGCCTGGCTGTTCATACTGTACATGTATTGTAACAGTAGTGACAGCCTGGCTGTACATACTGTGCATGTATTGTAACAGTAGTGACAGCCTGGCTGTTCATACTGTACATGTATTGTAACAGTAGTGACAGCCTGGCTGTTCATACTGTACATGTATTGTAACAGTAGTGACAGCCTGGCTGTACATACTGTGCATGTATTGTGACAGTATAGCTATACATAACAATGTTTGTTGTGTTTCAGCTTTACCCTCACCCTGATCGATTCTGTGGATACACTTGCTGTAAGTTCACCCACCACCACCTCCATCCCCCTTCATCACCACATCCATACCCCCTTCACCACCACATCCATACCCCCTTCACCACCACCTCCATACCTCCTTCACCACCACATCCATACCCCCTTCACCACCACATCCATATCCCCTTCACCACCACATCCATACCCCCTTCACCACCACATCCATATCCCCTTCATCACCACATCCATACCCCCTTCACCACCACATCCACACCCCCTTCACCACCACATCCATACCCCCTTCACCACCACATCCATACCCCCTTCACCACCACATCCATACCCCCTTCACCACCACATCCATACCCCCTTCACCACCACATCCATACCCCCTTCACCACCACATCCATATCCCCTTCAGGCTTCACCACCACATCCATACCCCCTTCACCACCACATCCATACCCCCTTCACCACCACATCCATATCCCCTTCACAGGGATCGCGTTTACCGGTAATTTCCGGTATTTTACCGGTTAAGATTCGCCAATACCGGGAAAAAAAGTGGATGTCGGTCAGACGTACCGATTGTTATTTGGTTTGACCGGTAAAAAAAAAAATGTTTGTCAGTACGAGGGAGAGAGAGAGAGAGAGAGAGAGAGAGAGAGAGAGATTTGGATGGCTTGTTGTGACAGCGCTACAATGTTGCGATTATGTCTCCATTGATGACACTTGATGTCAAGGTGTCAAACATGACGTCAAAAATCAGACATCATACTTTTCGCGCCATTTCTTTCGGTTCCCGGTCCATCGTAAAATCTTTCAGTTTATGTTATAAGGGACGGCGTCTAACTATAGCCGACATAGCATCATACCGGGAAATCACGTACTCACACCAGCTTAGATCTTTGTCTACATACAGTTGATTATTGTGAGGCGAGTCGATTGCGATGAAGAAGCAACGATCTTTACTGTCTTTTCTACCCCCAAGAGGTGAGAAAAGGCCTTTGAATGAAGGAACTGAAAGTGAAAGTACTTCACGGCCTAGTACATCTGCAGAGCCCGAGTCTCAAGCGGCGGCAAAGAAACCAACATCGGCATCTTCCACTGTCAAACGATTTCAGGAAAAATGGTGCAAAGAGTTTCTGTGGTTGCGGACAGAGGGAGAGGGGGATCATGTTTTGTGAAGACTGCCAAAAAACACGTCAAAAAAATGGTTACACAAGAGGTTGTCGAAATTTTCAACATTCATCTCTCGAAGACCATTCAAAATCGCTAAGTCATAGAAATGCTGTTGGCTCTGCGCGTGAAAACTTTTTGACAACAAAGACTAGGCGAAAGTGAAACTGTAACAGTAAGTAACTAGTGAGTAAGTCTTCCAGTTGCGTGATTACTATTTGCTTTCCTATTTTATTTCGGAAGTCTCTCTCTCTCTCTCTCTCTCTCTCTCTCTCTCTCTCTCTCTCTCTCTCTCTCTCTCTCTCTCTCTCTCTCTCTCTCTCTCTCTCTCTCTCTCTCTCTCTCTCTCTCTCTCCCCCTTCACCACCACATCCATACCCCCTTCACCACCACATCCATACCCCCTTCACCACCACCTCCATACCCCCTTCACCACCACATCCATACCCCCTTCACCACCACATCCATACCCCCTTCACCACCACATCCATACCCCCTTCACCACCACATCCATACCCCCTTCACCACCACATCCATACCCCTTCACCACCACATCCAGACCCCCTTCACCACCACATCCATACCCCCTTCACCACCACATCCATACCCCCTTCACCACCACATCCATACCCCCTTCACCACCACATCCATATCCCTTCACCACCACATCCATACCCCCTTCACCACCACATCCATACCCCCTTCACCACCACATCCATATCCCTTCACCACCACATCCATACCCCCTTCACCACCACATCCATACCCCCTTCACCACCACATCCATACCCCCTTCACCACCACCTCCATACCCCCTTCACCACCACCTCCATACCCCCTTCACCACCACATCCATACCCCCTTTACCACCACATCCATACCCCGTTAACCACCACATCCATATCCCTTCACCACCACATCCATACCCCCTTCACCACCACATCCATACCCCCTTCACCACCACCTCCATACCCCCTTCACCACCACATCCATACCCCCTTCACCACCACATCCATACCCCCTTCACCACCACCTCCATACCCCCTTCACCACCACATCCATACCCCTTTCACCACCACATCCATACCCCCTTCACCACCACATCCATACCCCTTTCACCACCACATCCATATCCCCTTCACCACGACATCCATACCCCCTTCACCACCACATCCATACCCCTTTCACCACCACATCCATATCCCCTTCACCACCACATCCATACCCCCTTCACCACCACATCCATACCCCCTTCACCACCACATCCATACCCCCTTCACCACCACATCCTAGCTCGTTACTAACAGAATGAAATGGAAATGTCTAAATTGTAGACATGCCCCACTAGAAACGGTCCATTTCATTGTTAAGCCTAATGCAGTGAAAGTGGAGAGTAGACCTGTAAGAGGTGTCACTGTAAGTGACTTTCCGCCCTTTACACACTGCACAGTGTCTCCCAGCCATTGATTTCTGACCCTAACACCAGTACAGTGGCACCTAACACCAGTACAGTGGCACCTAACACCAGTACAGTGGCACCTAACACCAGTACAGTGGCACCTAACACCAGTACAGTGACACCTAACACCAGTACAGTGGCACCTCCCTTTTAATATTTAGGACTCCCCAATTTTAAGACCTTAGATGTTGTGTTGATAATGTCTGTCAGTTAACAGCGGACACCGATTTAACTTCAGACCTTACTTGTTTAGATGTTGTGTTGATAATGTCTGTCAGTTAACAGCGGACAGTCAGTTAACAGCGGACACCGATTTAACTTCAGACCTTACTTGTTTAGATCAGATGTTGTGTTGATAATGTCTGTCAGTTAACAGCGGACAGTCAGTTAACAGGGGACACCGATTTAACTTCAGACCTCTCCCCTTATAAGACATTCCCTTTTTGTTTTTAAAGAATTTTCTGTTGATAACCTCTGTCATTTACCCTCGTTTTAAGATTCCCTCCTTATTCAGACCTGAATTTATCAGATTTTTAAAGGTCTTACATGGAAAGGGGAGGGGGGGGGGTCACTGTTCCACCATTTTAAGACTCATTCCATATTTAAAATGTTAGACCTGATTTTCTCAGATTTGTGTAGATCTTACAAGGCGGGTTCCAGTGTACATCTTACAAGGCGGGTTCCAGTGTAGATCTTACAAGGCGGGTTCCAGTGTACATCTTACAAGGCGGGTTGCAGTGTAGATCTTACAAGGCGGGTTCCAGTGTAGATCTTACAAGGCGGGTTCCAGTGTACATCTTACAAGGCGGGTTCCAGTGTAGATCTTACAAGGCGGGTTCCAGTGTACATCTTACAAGGCGGGTTCCAGTGTACATCTTACAAGGCGGGTTACAGTGTACATCTTACAAGGCGGGTTGCAGTGTACATCTTACAAGGCGGGTTACAGTGTACATCTTACAAGGCGGGTTGCAGTGTACATCTTACAAGGCGGGTTACAGTGTACATCTTACAAGGCGGGTTCCAGTGTACATCTTACAAGGCGGGTTCCAGTGTACATCTTACAAGGCGGGTTGCAGTGTAGATCTTACAAGGCGGGTTCCAGTGTACATCTTACAAGGCGGGTTCCAGTGTACATCTTACAAGGCGGGTTCCAGTGTACATCTTACAAGGCGGGTTCCAGTGTAGATCTTACAAGGCGGGTTGCAGTGTAGATCTTACAAGGCGGGTTGCAGTGTAGATCTTACAAGGCGGGTTCCAGTGTACATCTTACAAGGCGGGTTGCAGTGTAGATCATACAAGGCGGGTTGCAGTGTAGATCTTACAAGGCGGGTTGCAGTGTACATCTTACAAAGCGGGTTCCAGTGTACATCTTACAAGGCGGGTTCCAGTGTAGATCTTACAAGGCGGGTTCCAGTGTAGATCTTACAAGGCGGGTTCCAGTGTAGATCTTACAAGGCGGGTTGCAGTGTAGATCTTACAAGGCGGGTTCCAGTGTAGATCTTACAAGGCGGGTTCCAGTGTACATCTTACAAGGCGGGTTCCAGTGTAGATCTTACAAGGCGGGTTGCAGTGTAGATCTTACAAGGCGGGTTGCAGTGTAGATCTTACAAGGCGGGTTCCAGTGTACATCTTACAAGGCGGGTTCCAGTGTAGATCTTACAAGGCGGGTTCCAGTGTACATCTTACAAGGGGGGTTGCAGTGTACATCTTACAAGGCGGGTTCCAGTGTAGATCTTACAAGGCGGGTTCCAGTGTAGATCTTACCGCGGGTTCCAGTGTACATCTTACAAGGCGGGTTCCAGTGTAGATCTTACAAGGGGGGTTGCAGTGTACATCTTACAAGGCGGGTTCCAGTGTAGATCTTACAAGGCGGGTTCCAGTGTACATCTTACAAGGCGGGTTCCAGTGTACATCTTACAAGGCGGGTTGCAGTGTAGATCTTACAAGGCGGGTTGCAGTGTAGATCTTACAAGGCGGGTTCCAGTGTACATCTTACAAGGCGGGTTGCAGTGTACATCTTACAAGGGGGGTTCCAGTGTAGATCTTACAAGGCGGGTTCCAGTGTACATCTTACAAGGGGGGTTCCAGTGTACATCTTACAAGGCGGGTTCCAGTGTACATCTTACAAGGGGGGTTCCAGTGTACATCTTACAAGGCGGGTTCCAGTGTACATCTTACAAGGCGGGTTCCAGTGTACATCTTACAAGGCGGGTTCCAGTGTACATCTTACAAGGCGGGTTCCAGTGTAGATCTTACAAGGCGGGTTCCAGTGTACATCTTACAAGGCGGGTTCCAGTGTACATCTTACAAGGCGGGTTCCAGTGTACATCTTACAAGGCGGGTTCCAGTGTACAAGGGGTTCTGATTGAGGTGTTTACAATAAAGATGTCAGTGGGTGATTGATGTATTGTGGTGACATGATTAATGTATTGCGGTGATGTTTCAGGTGCTGGGTGACGTGGAGGGCTTTGAGGAGGCCGTGAGGAACATCATCAGGGACGCTCGCTTCGACTGTGACGTCATCGTGTCCGTCTTTGAGACCAACATCAGGATTCTGGGGTACGCTACAGTATGTGTGTGTGTGTGTGTGTGTGTGTGTGTGTGTGTGTGTGTGTGTGTGTGTGTTTATCTATGCTGTATTTAGACTAGAGCAGCTGTTAAGTTTTGGGGGGGGGGGTCGGGCTGAGTTGGTACAATGACGATCTAACTGTATGTCTCCCCTGTGTGTGTGTACAAACAGGGGCTTGCTGGGTGGCCATGTCATGACGATCTCACTGTATGTCTCCCCTGTGTGTAGCTTGCTGGGCGGCCATGTCATGACGATCTAACTGTATGTCTCCACTGAGTGTAGCTTGCTGGGCGGCCATGTCATGACGATCTAACTGTATGTCTCCACTGTGTGTAGCTTGCTGGGCGGCCATGTCATGACGATCTCACTGTATGTCTCCCCTGTGTGTAGCTTGCTGGGCGGCCATGTCATGACGATCTAACTGTATGTCTCCCCTGTGTGTAGCTTGCTGGGCGGCCATGTCATGACGATCTAACTGTATGTCTCCCCTGTGTGTAGCTTGCTGGGCGGCCATGTCATGACGATCTCACTGTATGTCTCCACTGTGTGTAGCTTGCTGGGCGGCCATGTCATGACGATCTGTATGTCTCCACTGTGTGTAGCTTGCTGGGCGGCCATGTCATGACGATCTAACTGTATGTCTCCCCTGTGTGTAGCTTGCTGGGTGGCCATGTCATGACGAACTCACTGTATGTCTCCCCTGTGTGTAGCTTGCTGGGTGGCCATGTAATGACGATCTGTATGTCTCCACTGTGTGTAGCTTGCTGGGTGGCCATGTCATGACGATCTGTATGTCTCCACTGTGTGTAGCTTGCTGGGTGGCCATGTCATGACGATCTAACTGTATGTCTCCACTGTGTGTAGCTTGCTGGGCGGCCATGTCATGACGATCTCACTGTATGTCTCCACTGTGTGTAGCTTGCTGGGTGGCCATGTCATGACGATCTAACTGTATGTCTCCACTGTGTGTAGCTTGCTGGGCGGCCATGTCATGACGATCTAACTGTATGTCTCCACTGTGTGTAGCTTGCTGGGCGGCCATGTCATGACGATCTAACTGTATGTCTCCCCTGTGTGTAGCTTGCTGGGCGGCCATGTCATGACGATCTAACTGTATGTCTCCACTGTGTGTAGCTTGCTGGGCGGCCATGTCATGACGATCTAACTGTATGTCTCCACTGTGTGTAGCTTGCTGGGCGGCCATGTCATGACGATCTAACTGTATGTCTCCACTGTGTGTAGCTTGCTGGGCGGCCATGTCATGACGATATAACTGTATGTCTCCACTGTGTGTAGCTTGCTGGGCGGCCATGTCATGACGATCTAACTGCTATGTCTCCACTGTGTGTAGCTTGCTGGGCGGCCATGTCATGACGATCTAACTGTATGTCTCCACTGTGTGTAGCTTGCTGGGCGGCCATGTCATGACGATCTAACTGTATGTCTCCCCTGTGTGTAGCTTGCTGGGCGGCCATGTCATGACAATCTAACTGTATGTCTCCACTGTGTGTAGCTTGCTGGGCGGCCATGTCATGACGATCTAACTGTATGTCTCCCCTGTGTGTAGCTTGCTGCGCGGCCATGTCATGACGATCTAACTGTATGTCTCCACTGTGTGTAGCTTGCTGGGTGGCCATGTCATGACGATCTGTATGTCTCCCCTGTGTGTAGCTTGCTGTGTGGCCATGTCATGACGATCTAACTGTATGTCTCCCCTGTGTGTAGCTTGCTGGGCGGCCATGTCATGACGATCTAACTGTATGTCTCCACTGTGTGTAGCTTGCTGGGCGGCCATGTCATGACGATCTAACTGTATGTCTCCCCTGTGTGTAGCTTGCTGGGTGGCCATGTCATGACGATCTGTATGTCTCCACTGTGTGTGGCTTGCTGGGTGGCCATGTCATGACGATCTAACTGTATGTCTCCACTGTGTGTAGCTTGCTGGGCGGCCATGTCATGACGATCTAACTGTATGTCTCCCCTGTGTGTAGCTTGCTGGGTGGCCATGTCATGACGATCTGTATGTCTCCACTGTGTGTAGCTTGCTGTGTGGCCATGTCATGACGATCTAACTGTATGTCTCCACTGTGTGTAGCTTGCTGGGCGGCCATGTTCATGACGATCTAACTGTATGTCTCCCCTGTGTGTAGCTTGCTGGGCGGCCATGTCATGACGATCTAACTGTATGTCTCCCCTGTGTGTAGCTTGCTGGGCGGCCATGTCATGACGATCTAACTGTATGTCTCCCCTGTGTGTAGCTTGCTGGGCGGCCATGTCATGACGATCTAACTGTATGTCTCCACTGTGTGTAGCTTGCTGGGTGGCCATGTCATGACGATCTAACTGTATGTCTCCACTGTGTGTAGCTTGCTGGGCGGCCATGTCATGACGATCTTAACTGTATGTCTCCCCTGTGTGTAGCTTGCTGGGCGGCCATGTCATGACGATCTAACTGTATGTCTCCCCTGTGTGTAGCTTGCTGGGCGGCCATGTCATGACGATCTAACTGTATGTCTCCACTGTGTGTAGCTTGCTGGGCGGCCATGTCATGACGATCTAACTGTATGTCTCCACTGTGTGTAGCTTGCTGGGCGGCCATGTCATGACGATCTAACTGTATGTCTCCACTGTGTGTAGCTTGCTGGGCGGCCATGTCATGACGATCTTAACTGTATGTCTCCACTGTGTGTAGCTTGCTGGGAGGCCATGTCATGACGATCTAACTGTATGTCTCCACTGTGTGTAGCTTGCTGGGCGGCCATGTCATGACGATCTAACTGTATGTCTCCACTGTGTGTAGCTTGCTGGGCGGCCATGTCATGACGATCTTAACTGTATGTCTCCACTGTGTGTAGCTTGCTGGGCGGCCATGTCATGACGATCTTAACTGTATGTCTCCCCTGTGTGTAGCTTGCTGGGCGGCCATGTCATGACGATCTCACTGTATGTCTCCACTGTGTGTAGCTTGCTGGGCGGCCATGTCATGACGATCTGTATGTCTCCACTGTGTGTAGCTTGCTGGGTGGCCATGTCATGACGATCTAACTGTATGTCTCCACTGTGTGTAGCTTGCTGGGTGGCCATGTCATGACGATCTGTATGTCTCCACTGTGTGTAGCTTGCTGGGTGGCCATGTCATGACGATCTAACTGTATGTCTCCACTGTGTGTAGCATGCTGGGCGGCCATGTCATGACGATCTAACTGTATGTCTCCCCTGTGTGTAGCTTGCTGGGTGGCCATGTCATGACGATCTGTATGTCTCCACTGTGTGTAGCTTGCTGTGTGGCCATGTCATGACGATCTAACTGTATGTCTCCACTGTGTGTAGCTTGCTGGGCGGCCATGTTATGACGATCTAACTGTATGTCTCCCCTGTGTGTAGCTTGCTGGGCGGCCATGTCATGACGATCTAACTGTATGTCTCCCCTGTGTGTAGCTTGCTGGGCGGCCATGTCATGACGATCTAACTGTATGTCTCCCCTGTGTGTAGCTTGCTGGGCGGCCATGTCATGACGATCTAACTGTATGTCTCCACTGTGTGTAGCTTGCTGGGTGGCCATGTCATGACGATCTGTATGTCTCCACTGTGTGTAGCTTGCTGTGTGGCCATGTCATGACGATCTAACTGTATGTCTCCACTGTGTGTAGCTTGCTGGGCGGCCATGTCATGACGATCTTAACTGTATGTCTCCCCTGTGTGTAGCTTGCTGGGCGGCCATGTCATGACGATCTAACTGTATGTCTCCCCTGTGTGTTAGCTTGCTGGGCGGCCATGTCATGACGATCTAACTGTATGTCTCCCCTGTGTGTAGCTTGCTGGGCGGCCATGTCATGACGATCTAACTGTATGTCTCCACTGTGTGTAGCTTGCTGGGCGGCCATGTCATGACGATCTAACTGTATGTCTCCACTGTGTGTAGCTTGCTGGGCGGCCATGTCATGACGATCTGTATGTCTCCCCTGTGTGTAGCTTGCTGGGCGGCCATGTCATGACGATCTAACTGTATGTCTCCACTGTGTGTAGCTTGCTGGGCGGCCATGTCATGACGATCTAACTGTATGTCTCCACTGTGTGTAGCTTGCTGGGTGGCCATGTCATGACGATCTAACTGTATGTCTCCACTGTGTGTAGCTTGCTGGGCGGCCATGTCATGACGATCTAACTGTATGTCTCCCCTGTGTGTAGCTTGCTGGGCGGCCATGTCATGACGATCTTAACTGTATGTCTCCCCTGTGTGTAGCTTGCTGGGCGGCCATGTCATGACGATCTAACTGTATGTCTCCCCTGTGTGTTGCTTGCTGGGCGGCCATGTCATGACGATCTAACTGTATGTCTCCACTGTGTGTAGCTTGCTGGGCGGCCATGTCATGACGATCTAACTGTATGTCTCCACTGTGTGTAGCTTGCTGGGCGGCCATGTCATGACGATCTAACTGTATGTCTCCACTGTGTGTTGCTTGCTGGGCGGCCATGTCATGACGATCTAACTGTATGTCTCCACTGTGTGTAGCTTGCTGGGTGGCCATGTCATGACGATCTAACTGTATGTCTCCACTGTGTGTTGCTTGCTGGGCGGCCATGTCATGACGATCTAACTGTATGTCTCCACTGTGTGTAGCTTGCTGGGTGGCCATGTCATGACGATCTAACTGTATGTCTCCACTGTGTGTTGCTTGCTGGGCGGCCATGTCATGACGATCTAACTGTATGTCTCCACTGTGTGTTGCTTGCTGGGCGGCCATGTCATGACGATCTAACTGTATGTCTCCACTGTGTGTAGCTTGCTGGGCGGCCATGTCATGACGATCTGTATGTCTCCACTGTGTGTAGCTTGCTGTGTGGCCATGTCATGACGATCTAACTGTATGTCTCCACTGTGTGTTGCTTGCTGGGCGGCCATGTCATGACGATCTAACTGTATGTCTCCACTGTGTGTTGCTTGCTGGGCGGCCATGTCATGACGATCTCACTGTATGTCTCCCCTGTGTGTAGCTTGCTGGGTGGCCATGTCATGACGATCTAACTGTATGTCTCCACTGTGTGTAGCTTGCTGGGTGGCCATGTCATGACGATCTAACTGTATGTCTCCACTGTGTGTTGCTTGCTGGGCGGCCATGTCATGACGATCTGTATGTCTCCCCTGTGTGTAGCTTGCTGGGCGGCCATGTCATGACGATCTAACTGTATGTCTCCACTGTGTGTAGCTTGCTGGGCGGCCATGTCATGACGATCTAACTGTATGTCTCCACTGTGTGTTGCTTGCTGGGCGGCCATGTCATGACGATCTAACTGTATGTCTCCACTGTGTGTAGCTTGCTGGGTGGCCATGTCATGACGATCTAACTGTATGTCTCCACTGTGTGTTGCTTGCTGGGCGGCCATGTCATGACGATCTAACTGTATGTCTCCACTGTGTGTAGCTTGCTGGGCGGCCATGTCATGACGATCTAACTGTATGTCTCCACTGTGTGTAGCTTGCTGGGTGGCCATGTCATGACGATCTGTATGTCTCCACTGTGTGTAGCTTGCTGTGTGGCCATGTCATGACGATCTAACTGTATGTCTCCACTGTGTGTAGCTTGCTGGGCGGCCATGTTATGACGATCTAACTGTATGTCTCCCCTGTGTGTAGCTTGCTGGGCGGCCATGTCATGACGATCTAACTGTATGTCTCCCCTGTGTGTAGCTTGCTGGGCGGCCATGTCATGACGATCTAACTGTATGTCTCCCCTGTGTGTAGCTTGCTGGGCGGCCATGTCATGACGATCTAACTGTATGTCTCCACTGTGTGTAGCTTGCTGGGTGGCCATGTCATGACGATCTGTATGTCTCCACTGTGTGTAGCTTGCTGTGTGGCCATGTCATGACGATCTAACTGTATGTCTCCACTGTGTGTAGCTTGCTGGGCGGCCATGTCATGACGATCTTAACTGTATGTCTCCCCTGTGTGTAGCTTGCTGGGCGGCCATGTCATGACGATCTAACTGTATGTCTCCACTGTGTGTTGCTTGCTGGGCGGCCATGTCATGACGATCTAACTGTATGTCTCCACTGTGTGTAGCTTGCTGGGCGGCCATGTCATGACGATCTAACTGTATGTCTCCACTGTGTGTAGCTTGCTGGGCGGCCATGTCATGACGATCTTAACTGTATGTCTCCACTGTGTGTAGCTTGCTGGGCGGCCATGTCATGACGATCTAACTGTATGTCTCCACTGTGTGTAGCTTGCTGGGCGGCCATGTCATGACGATCTAACTGTATGTCTCCACTGTGTGTAGCTTGCTGGGCGGCCATGTCATGACGATCTTAACTGTATGTCTCCACTGTGTGTAGCTTGCTGGGCGGCCATGTCATGACGATCTTAACTGTATGTCTCCCCTGTGTGTAGCTTGCTGGGCGGCCATGTCATGACGATCTCACTGTATGTCTCCACTGTGTGTAGCTTGCTGGGCGGCCATGTCATGACGATCTGTATGTCTCCACTGTGTGTAGCTTGCTGTGTGGCCATGTCATGACGATCTAACTGTATGTCTCCACTGTGTGTAGCTTGCTGGGTGGCCATGTCATGACGATCTGTATGTCTCCACTGTGTGTAGCTTGCTGGGTGGCCATGTCATGACGATCTAACTGTATGTCTCCACTGTGTGTAGCTTGCTGGGCGGCCATGTCATGACGATCTAACTGTATGTCTCCCCTGTGTGTAGCTTGCTGGGTGGCCATGTCATGACGATCTGTATGTCTCCACTGTGTGTAGCTTGCTGTGTGGCCATGTCATGACGATCTAACTGTATGTCTCCACTGTGTGTAGCTTGCTGGGCGGCCATGTTATGACGATCTAACTGTATGTCTCCCCTGTGTGTAGCTTGCTGGGCGGCCATGTCATGACGATCTAACTGTATGTCTCCCCTGTGTGTAGCTTGCTGGGCGGCCATGTCATGACGATCTAACTGTATGTCTCCCCTGTGTGTAGCTTGCTGGGCGGCCATGTCATGACGATCTAACTGTATGTCTCCACTGTGTGTAGCTTGCTGGGTGGCCATGTCATGACGATCTGTATGTCTCCACTGTGTGTAGCTTGCTGTGTGGCCATGTCATGACGATCTAACTGTATGTCTCCACTGTGTGTAGCTTGCTGGGTGGCCATGTCATGACGATCTTAACTGTATGTCTCCCCTGTGTGTAGCTTGCTGGGCGGCCATGTCATGACGATCTAACTGTATGTCTCCCCTGTGTGTTGCTTGCTGGGCGGCCATGTCATGACGATCTAACTGTATGTCTCCACTGTGTGTAGCTTGCTGGGTGGCCATGTCATGACGATCTGTATGTCTCCACTGTGTGTAGCTTGCTGGGCGGCCATGTCATGACGATCTGTATGTCTCCACTGTGTGTAGCTTGCTGGGCGGCCATGTCATGACGATCTAACTGTATGTCTCCACTGTGTGTTGCTTGCTGGGCGGCCATGTCATGACGATCTAACTGTATGTCTCCACTGTGTGTAGCTTGCTGGGCGGCCATGTCATGACGATCTTAACTGTATGTCTCCACTGTGTGTAGCTTGCTGGGCGGCCATGTCATGACGATCTTAACTGTATGTCTCCCCTGTGTGTAGCTTGCTGGGCGGCCATGTCATGACGATCTAACTGTATGTCTCCACTGTGTGTAGCTTGCTGGGCGGCCATGTCATGACGATCTAACTGTATGTCTCCCCTGTGTGTTGCTTGCTGGGCGGCCATGTCATGACGATCTGTATGTCTCCACTGTGTGTAGCTTGCTGGGCGGCCATGTCATGACGATCTAACTGTATGTCTCCACTGTGTGTAGCTTGCTGGGCGGCCATGTCATGACGATCTAACTGTATGTCTCCCCTGTGTGTTGCTTGCTGGGCGGCCATGTCATGACGATCTAACTGTATGTCTCCCCTGTGTGTTGCTTGCTGTGTGGCCATGTCATGACGATCTAACTGTATGTCTCCACTGTGTGTAGCTTGCTGGGCGGCCATGTCATGACGATCTAACTGTATGTCTCCCCTGTGTGTTGCTTGCTGGGCGGCCATGTCATGACGATCTAACTGTATGTCTCCACTGTGTGTAGCTTGCTGGGCGGCCATGTCATGACGATCTAACTGTATGTCTCCACTGTGTGTAGCTTGCTGGGCGGCCATGTCATGACGATCTAACTGTATGTCTCCACTGTGTGTAGCTTGCTGGGCGGCCATGTCATGACGATCTTAACTGTATGTCTCCACTGTGTGTAGCTTGCTGGGCGGCCATGTCATGACGATCTTAACTGTATGTCTCCCCTGTGTGTAGCTTGCTGGGCGGCCATGTCATGACGATCTCACTGTATGTCTCCACTGTGTGTAGCTTGCTGGGCGGCCATGTCATGACGATCTGTATGTCTCCACTGTGTGTAGCTTGCTGGGTGGCCATGTCATGACGATCTAACTGTATGTCTCCACTGTGTGTAGCTTGCTGGGTGGCCATGTCATGACGATCTGTATGTCTCCACTGTGTGTAGCTTGCTGGGTGGCCATGTCATGACGATCTAACTGTATGTCTCCACTGTGTGTAGCTTGCTGGGCGGCCATGTCATGACGATCTAACTGTATGTCTCCCCTGTGTGTAGCTTGCTGGGTGGCCATGTCATGACGATCTGTATGTCTCCACTGTGTGTAGCTTGCTGTGTGGCCATGTCATGACGATCTAACTGTATGTCTCCACTGTGTGTAGCTTGCTGGGCGGCCATGTTATGACGATCTAACTGTATGTCTCCCCTGTGTGTAGCTTGCTGGGCGGCCATGTCATGACGATCTAACTGTATGTCTCCCCTGTGTGTAGCTTGCTGGGCGGCCATGTCATGACGATCTAACTGTATGTCTCCCCTGTGTGTAGCTTGCTGGGCGGCCATGTCATGACGATCTAACTGTATGTCTCCACTGTGTGTAGCTTGCTGGGTGGCCATGTCATGACGATCTGTATGTCTCCACTGTGTGTAGCTTGCTGTGTGGCCATGTCATGACGATCTAACTGTATGTCTCCACTGTGTGTAGCTTGCTGGGCGGCCATGTCATGACGATCTTAACTGTATGTCTCCCCTGTGTGTAGCTTGCTGGGCGGCCATGTCATGACGATCTAACTGTATGTCTCCCCTGTGTGTTGCTTGCTGGGCGGCCATGTCATGACGATCTAACTGTATGTCTCCACTGTGTGTAGCTTGCTGGGTGGCCATGTCATGACGATCTGTATGTCTCCACTGTGTGTAGCTTGCTGGGCGGCCATGTCATGACGATCTGTATGTCTCCACTGTGTGTAGCTTGCTGGGCGGCCATGTCATGACGATCTAACTGTATGTCTCCACTGTGTGTTGCTTGCTGGGCGGCCATGTCATGACGATCTAACTGTATGTCTCCACTGTGTGTAGCTTGCTGGGCGGCCATGTCATGACGATCTAACTGTATGTCTCCACTGTGTGTTGCTTGCTGGGCGGCCATGTCATGACGATCTAACAGTATGTCTCCACTGTGTGTAGCTTGCTGGGCGGCCATGTCATGACGATCTAACTGTATGTCTCCACTGTGTGTAGCTTGCTGGGCGGCCATGTCATGACGATCTAACTGTATGTCTCCACTGTGTGTTGCTTGCTGGGCGGCCATGTCATGACGATCTAACTGTATGTCTCCACTGTGTGTTGCTTGCTGGGCGGCCATGTCATGACGATCTAACTGTATGTCTCCACTGTGTGTAGCTTGCTGGGCGGCCATGTCATGACGATCTAACTGTATGTCTCCCCTGTGTGTTGCTTGCTGTGTGGCCATGTCATGACGATCTAACTGTATGTCTCCCCTGTGTGTTGCTTGCTGGGCGGCCATGTCATGACGATCTAACTGTATGTCTCCACTGTGTGTTGCTTGCTGGGCGGCCATGTCATGACGATCTAACTGTATGTCTCCACTGTGTGTAGCTTGCTGGGCGGCCATGTCATGACGATCTTAACTGTATGTCTCCACTGTGTGTTGCTTGCTGGGCGGCCATGTCATGACGATCTAACTGTATGTCTCCACTGTGTGTTGCTTGCTGGGCGGCCATGTCATGACGATCTAACTGTATGTCTCCACTGTGTGTAGCTTGCTGGGCGGCCATGTCATGACGATCTTAACTGTATGTCTCCACTGTGTGTAGCTTGCTGGGCGGCCATGTCATGACGATCTTAACTGTATGTCTCCCCTGTGTGTAGCTTGCTGGGCGGCCATGTCATGACGATCTAACTGTATGTCTCCCCTGTGTGTTGCTTGCTGGGCGGCCATGTCATGACGATCTAACTGTATGTCTCCACTGTGTGTAGCTTGCTGGGCGGCCATGTCATGACGATCTCACTGTATGTCTCCCCTGTGTGTTGCTTGCTGTGTGGCCATGTCATGACGATCTAACTGTATGTCTCCCCTGTGTGTTGCTTGCTGGGCGGCCATGTCATGACGATCTAACTGTATGTCTCCACTGTGTGTAGCTTGCTGGGCGGCCATGTCATGACGATCTAACTGTATGTCTCCACTGTGTGTAGCTTGCTGGGCGGCCATGTCATGACGATCTAACTGTATGTCTCCACTGTGTGTTGCTTGCTGGGCGGCCATGTCATGACGATCTAACTGTATGTCTCCACTGTGTGTAGCTTGCTGGGCGGCCATGTCATGACGATCTAACTGTATGTCTCCACTGTGTGTAGCTTGCTGGGCGGCCATGTCATGACGATCTCACTGTATGTCTCCCCTGTGTGTTGCTTGCTGGGCGGCCATGTCATGACGATCTAACTGTATGTCTCCCCTGTGTGTAGCTTGCTGGGCGGCCATGTCATGACGATCTAACTGTATGTCTCCACTGTGTGTTGCTTGCTGGGCGGCCATGTCATGACGATCTGTATGTCTCCACTGTGTGTAGCTTGCTGTGTGGCCATGTCATGACGATCTAACTGTATGTCTCCCCTGTGTGTAGCTTGCTGGGCGGCCATGTCATGACGATCTGTATGTCTCCACTGTGTGTAGCTTGCTGTGTGGCCATGTCATGACGATCTCACTGTATGTCTCCACTGTGTGTTGCTTGCTGGGCGGCCATGTCATGACGATCTAACTGTATGTCTCCCCTGTGTGTAGCTTGCTGGGCGGCCATGTCATGACGATCTGTATGTCTCCACTGTGTGTAGCTTGCTGTGTGGCCATGTCATGACGATCTGTATGTCTCCACTGTGTGTAGCTTGCTGTGTGGCCATGTCATGACGATCTCACTGTATGTCTCCACTGTGTGTAGCTTGCTGGGTGGCCATGTCATGACGATCTGTATGTCTCCACTGTGTGTAGCTTGCTGTGTGGCCATGTCATGACGATCTCACTGTATGTCTCCACTGTGTGTAGCTTGCTGGGCGGCCATGTCATGACGATCTAACTGTATGTCTCCCCTGTGTGTAGCTTGCTGGGTGGCCATGTCATGACGATCTCACTGTATGTCTCCACTGTGTGTAGCTTGCTGGGCGGCCATGTCATGACGATCTCACTGTATGTCTCCACTGTGTGTAGCTTGCTGGGCGGCCATGTCATGACGATCTAACTGTATGTCTCCACTGTGTGTAGCTTGCTGGGCGGCCATGTCATGACGATCTCACTGTATGTCTCCACTGTGTGTAGCTTGCTGGGCGGCCATGTCATGACGATCTAACTGTATGTCTCCACTGTGTGTAGCTTGCTGGGTGGCCATGTCATGACGATCTCACTGTATGTCTCCCCTGTGTGTAGCTTGCTGGGCGGCCATGTCATGACGATCTAACTGTATGTCTCCACTGTGTGTAGCTTGCTGGGCGGCCATGTCATGACGATCTAACTGTATGTCTCCACTGTGTGTAGCTTGCTGGGCGGCCATGTCATGACGATCTTAACTGTATGTCTCCACTGTGTGTAGCTTGCTGGGCGGCCATGTCATGACGATCTAACTGTATGTCTCCCCTGTGTGTAGCTTGCTGGGCGGCCATGTCATGACGATCTAACTGTATGTCTCCACTGTGTGTAGCTTGCTGGGCGGCCATGTCATGACGATCTTAACTGTATGTCTCCACTGTGTGTAGCTTGCTGGGCGGCCATGTCATGACGATCTTAACTGTATGTCTCCCCTGTGTGTAGCTTGCTGGGCGGCCATGTCATGACGATCTAACTGTATGTCTCCACTGTGTGTAGCTTGCTGGGTGGCCATGTCATGACGATCTCACTGTATGTCTCCACTGTGTGTAGCTTGCTGGGTGGCCATGTCATGACGATCTGTATGTCTCCACTGTGTGTAGCTTGCTGGGTGGCCATGTCATGACGATCTAACTGTATGTCTCCCCTGTGTGTAGCTTGCTGGGCGGCCATGTCATGACGATCTCACTGTATGTCTCCACTGTGTGTAGCTTGCTGGGCGGCCATGTCATGACGATCTGTATGTCTCCACTGTGTGTAGCTTGCTGGGTGGCCATGTCATGACGATCTCACTGTATGTCTCCACTGTGTGTAGCTTGCTGGGTGGCCATGTCATGACGATCTCACTGTATGTCTCCACTGTGTGTAGCTTGCTGGGCGGCCATGTCATGACGATCTCACTGTATGTCTCCCCTGTGTGTGTACAAACAGGGGCTTGCTGGGCGGCCATGTCATGGCATCCTACTTCAAGCGCCGGGGGATGGGGCTGAGTTGGTACAACGACGATCTGCTGTCTCGGGCCAAGGAAGTCGGGGATCGCTTGCTGCCCGCCTTCAACACGTCCACCGGTATTCCGTACCCTAGGGTTAGTGTCTGTGTGTCTGTGTGCTTGCGTGCGTGAGCTTTCCCTTTGTGTGTGTGTGTGTGGGAGCGTTCTAACTGAGAAGTTGCATTTTAAGCTGTTTGTATTCAGGTATGATATTATTTAGGTATAATGTGAATCAGGTATTATGTTTATCAGGTATTATGTTAATCAGATTTAATGTTAATCAAATATTGTGTTATTTCAAAGCACACTCTCATTATGTTGATTAGTTTTGGTGCCATTCTGTCCTCTGTGTGTGTGTGTGTGTGTGTCTGTCTGTCTGTCTGTCTGTCTGTGTGTGTATTCGTGTGTCTGTCTGTGTGTGCGTCTGTCTGTGTGTCTGTCTGTCTGTGTATTCGTGTGTCTGTCTGTGTGTGTGTGTGTCTGTCTGTGTATTCGTGTGTCTGTCTGTGTTTTCGTGTGTCTGTCTGTGTGTGCGTCTGTCTGTCTGTGTGTTCATGTGTCTGTCTGTGTGAGGTTTAGTGCACTACCCATCAGCAAATTTGCTGAAATGGGAAGCTAGCATGTGTTGAGTGGTGATCAGGTTCTGTCCGTAAAGAATTGAAGGAAGGACCTCAACAAAAAATAATGTTTCGAGTGTGATTGACACGCTGTGTGATTTCAAATCAACCTGAAGCATGGCATCTTGCCCCAGATCTCATCACTCCATAGTGTGTTGCGTGATTGACATGCTGTGTGATTTCAGATCAACCTGAAGCACGGCATTGTGCCCCAGATCTCCAGCTCTCATCGCGACACCTGCACGGCCTGTGCCGGCTCCATGATCCTTGAGTTTGCCGCCCTCAGCAGGCTGACGGGGATACCCATATACGAGGTAACTATCTCCACCACTGTTAAGGTGATAGCTGTTAGTTTGACTCATATAGTAGGCTGTCAGCTATACCCATGTACGCCAAAGGTGATAGCTGTTAGTTTGACTCATATAGTAGGCTGTCAGCTATACCCATGTACGCCAAAGGTGATAGCTGTTAGTTTGACTCGTATAGTAGGCTGTCAGCTATACCCATGTACGCCAAAGGTGATAGCTGTTAGTTTCACTCATATAGTCGGCTGTCAGCTATACCCATGTACGCCAAAGGTGATAGCTGTTAGTTTGACTCGTATAGTAGGCTGTCAGCTATACATATGTACGCCAAAGGTGATAGGTTGGCGGCCAGGAATACCCATATACGTGTGGACAAACAGGCTGCTTGATAGTTTACCATTGTCAGTTTGATACCCGCAGTGTCTTTGTCCAGACTGTTCTGTGGGTTTAGAGGAGTTTGATACCCGCAGTGTCTTTGTCCAGACTGTTCTGTGGGTTTAGAGGAGTTTGATACCCGCAGTGTCTTTGTCCAGACTGTTCTGTGGGTTTAGAGGAGTTTGATACCCGCAGTGTCTTTGTCCAGACTGTTCTGTGGGTTCAGAGGAGTTTGATACCCGCAGTGTCTTTGTCCAGACTGTTCTGTGGGTTTAGAGGAGTTTGATACCCGCAGTGTCTTTGTCCAGACTGTTCTGTGGCTTCAGAGGAGTTTGGGCCGATTTGATCTGAATCCTGGGATGTTTGTTAGGTTTTTGTATTGTTTGAAACATAGCTGAGAGTGTGATAACTGGTTCACTGTTGATGTTATGGAGACGTTTGATAGCGTGAGAACATTGTGTGTGTTCAGGAGAAGGCGCGGCGTGCAATGGACTACCTGTGGCAGCAGAGACACCGCGGCAGTGACCTCATGGGCACCATCATCAACGTCCACAGCGGCGACTGGATCCGCAGAGGTTGGTTTTAATCGCCATGATACAGTGGAACCCCCCACCCCCCCCCAATTAATATCCACACAGGTTGGTTGCCCTCGCCATCATACAGAGGACCTCCCCCCCCCCCCCCCCCCCCAATTAATATCCACACAGGTTGGTTGCCCTCGCCATCATACAGAGGACCTCCCCCCCCCCCCCCCCCCAATTAATATCCACACAGGTTGGTTGCCCTCGCCATCATACAGAGGACCTCCCCCCCCCCCCCCCCCCCCCCCCAATTAATATTCTCACAGGTTGGTTGCCCTCGCCATCATACAGAGGACCTCCCCCCCCCCCCCCCCCCCCCAATTAATATCCACACAGGTTGGTTGCCCTCGCCATCATACAGAGGACCCCCCCCCCCCCCCCCCCCCCCCATTAATATTCTCACAGGTTGGTTGCCCTCGCCATCATACAGAGGACCTCCCCCCCCCCCCCCCCCCCCCCAATTAATATCCACACAGGTTGGTTGCCCTCGCCATCATACAGAGGACCCCCCACCCCCCCCCCCCCCCCAATTAATATCCACACAGGTTGGTAGCCCTCGCCATCATACAGAGGACCTCCCCCCCCCCCCCCCCCCCCCAATTAATATTCTCACAGGTTGGTTGCCCTCGCCATCATACAGAGGACCTCCCCCCCGCCCCCCCCCCAATTAATATTCTCACAGGTTGGTTGCCCTCGCCATCATACAGAGGACCTCCCCCCCCCCCCCCCCCCAATTAATATCCACACAGGTTGGTTGCCCTCGCCATCATACAGAGGACCTCCCCCCCCCCCCCCCCCCCCCCCAATTAATATTCTCACAGGTTGGTTGCCCTCGCCATCATACAGAGGACCTCCCCCCCCCCCCCCCCCCAATTAATATTCTCACAGGTTGGTTGCCCTCGCCATCATACAGAGGACCTCCCCCCCCCCCCCCCCCCCCCCCATTAATATTCTCACAGGTTGGTTGCCCTCGCCATCATACAGAGGACCTCCCCCCCACCCCCCCCCCCCCCAATTAATATCCACACAGGTTGGTAGCCCTCGCCATCATACAGAGGACCCCCCACCCCCCCCCCCCCCCCCCCAATTAATATCCACACAGGTTGGTTGCCCTCGCCATCATACAGAGGACCTCCCCCCCCCCCCCCCCCCCCAATTAATATCCACACAGGTTGGTAGCCCTCGCCATCATACAGAGGACCTCCCCCCCACCCCCCCCCCCAATTAATATCCACACAGGTTGGTTGCCCTCGCCATCATACAGAGGACCTCCCCCCCCCCCCCCCCCCCCCCCAATTAATATTCTCACAGGTTGGTTGCCCTCGCCATCATACAGAGGACCCCCCACCCCCCCCCCCAATTAATATCCACACAGGTTGGTAGCCCTCGCCATCATACAGAGGACCTCCCCCCCCCCCCCCCCCCAATTAATATTCTCACAGGTTGGTTGCCCTCGCCATCATACAGAGGACCCCACCCCCCCCCCCCCCCCCCAATTAATATTCTCACAGGTTGGTTGCCCTCGCCATCATACAGAGGACCCCCCACCCCCCCCAATTAATATCCACACAGGTTGGTAGCCCTCGCCATCATACAGAGGACCCCACCCCCCCCCCCCCCCCAATTAATATTCTCACAGGTTGGTTGCCCTCGCCATCATACAGAGGACCCCCCCCCCCCCCCAATTAATATCCACACAGGTTGGTAGCCCTCGCCATCATACAGAGGACCCCCCCCCCCCCCCCCCAATTAATATCCACACAGGTTGGTAGCCCTCAGGATGATATTTATAACAACCTCTTGTGTCCAAGCTCTGTAATGCTGTGTAGTCATGGCGACTTGATCCGCAGTGGTTGGTTGTAATATTCTCTTGTGTCCCAGCTCTGAAATAATCAAAACTCAAGAACATGATTGTGATGATTGCGTATTGTATCATATGTAGGACTGGAAGACATGCATCAAGTTTTATAAATGTGATGATGGTGATGATGATTGTGCAGAGAGCGGAGTGGGAGCAGGGATAGACTCGTACTATGACTATGATGTACTATGATGATGGTGATGGTGATGATGATTGTGCAGAGAGCGGAGTGAGAGCAGGAATAGACTCGTACTATGACCATGATGTACTATGATGACGATGGTGATGATGATTGTGCAGAGAGCGGAGTGGGAGCAGGGATAGACTCGTACTATGACTATGATGTACTATGATGATGGTGATGATGATTGTGCAGAGAGCGGAGTGGGAGCAGGAATAGACTCGTACTATGACTATGATGTACTATGATGATGATGGTGGTGATGATGATTGTGTAGAGAGCGGAGTGGGAGCAGGGATAGACTCGTACTATGACTATGATGTACTATGATGATGATGGTGGTGATGATGATTGTGCAGAGAGCGGAGTGGGAGCAGGAATAGACTCGTACAATGACTATGATGTACTATGATGATGATGATGGTGATGATGATTGTGCAGAGAGCGGAGTGAGAGCAGGAATAGACTCGTACTATGACTATGATGTACTATGATGTACTATGATGATGATGGTGGTGATGATGATTGTGCAGAGAGCGGAGTGAGAGCAGGAATAGACTCGTACTATGACTATGATGTACTATGATGTACTATGATGATGATGGTGGTGATGATGATTGTGCAGAGAGCGGAGTGAGAGCAGGAATAGACTCGTACTATGACTATGATGTACTATGATGATGATGATGGTGATGATGATTGTGCAGAGAGCGGAGTGAGAGCAGGAATAGACTCGTACTATGACTATGATGTACTATGATGATGATGATGGTGATGATGATTGTGCAGAGAGCGGAGTGGGAGCAGGGATAGACTCGTACTATGACTATGATGTACTATGATGATGATGATGGTGATGATGATTGTGCAGAGAGCGGAGTGAGAGCAGGGATAGACTCGTACTATGACTATGATGTACTATGATTGTGCTTGCCCTTGAGTTGCTGTAAGATTTTGAGATGACTTATGTAAATTCTGGAGGATGTCTTTTGATTGCTACAAAGAACCGACGCGCTCAAAATAAAACAAACACTTGAATAGAAAAATTAAACAAAGTTTATTGTGGATTGGTATACTTGTCAATGTCATAGGAATCAGTTCGTAATATTAATATATAAAAGGCTAAACATAAACCTATGGAGAGCTAAATAACTTATATTGGAGCGTGGCGGAAAAACTGATCTAAGTTTAGAATATGAATTGATGCTAAAATGTGGAGTAGATATGACTAGCTTGAGTGGGAGCGCAGAACAGTAGAGTGTGGAGCGAGAAGCGCGGAGCGGTGGAAACTGATAAAAGAAAAAACTAAACTTAGAATTCGAAACATCAAACTAAACCTAAAAGTGTCCTAAAAACATAAACATCGAAGATGGATGCCAAAATGGCGGCCGAAACAAGATGGCGGCAAATCAAGAAAAAATCACCAAAGCTATCATGAAAACCAAAACAAATATGTTAGAAAACCATAACAAAGAATAAACGTATGACACACTAGGCTAACTAGACAAGAAACGACACGCAGTGAAAGGAAAGCTGACCAACATTACAGGACGGAGAAAAACAAATACAACTCGCAAACATGCACCAAAATCTTACAAATTGTTAGCAAACAAAACTGGCTTAAAGTCAAATCATAATAAACAAGAACAGTCTCAGCTCGCCCCTCACATGGATAAAACGTAAGACAAAGAGAAGGAAAGAAGTCAAACAAACAAAGATTCGAAACGAAAATTACACGAATTCGGTAAATAAGAGCAACATGGAGTCAGAAATGGATACTCGCCTTTGACAGCATCAATATAATCTAAACAGGCTCAAGGCGAGCAACTAAACAGAACATTACAAATTAACTTGATAAAACTGGTCCCAGGAACAGAGCATAAAATAAACTATCTATTCTAAAAACATGTTGTTCCCAGAACAGCTTCCCAGCAAATGACGACGAATACAGGCTATCCACCACAAAGGTGAACTAAAAGTTACTGCGCGTTACTACGGTTTTTACTGTTACAAAGCATGCGTCCCGTGCTCTCCGGGGAAAATCTCCATAGGCTAGCATGGTGTCCAGCGTGAGCCATACAGGCACATGAAATTAATATCAGAAAAACGCCGGCCACACTCTCGTTTATAAATTTGTTCGTTACAATATTTAACGTCAGTAAAACAAAAACAAAGGTCGTACCAGGACGCTCATACTTAATAAAGAAAACTAGAAGATAAAGAGCAAGCTAGACCCGCACACGAACCTACAGAGGTGGCCGCAAGCTGGGAACAACTAGGGGCAAAAGTGAGATAAGGAAAGAAAAGTGAAAGAAAGAGGTGAGAAGGAGATCAGAAAAAAGGGGAAGCCACCACCACGGAAAGTCGCATGCGAGTCAAGCTAGAAGCATGACTAAAAACACAAGCAAAACCAAAAGAATCTAAATACACAGAAGGCTCCTTAGCAGGGGCATTCACAATGATGATGATGGTGGTGATGATTGTGCAGAGAGCGGAGTGAGAGCAGGAATAGACTCGTACTATGACTATGATGTACTATGATGATGATGGTGGTGATGATGATTGTGCAGAGAGCGGAGTGGGAGCAGGGATAGACTCGTACTATGACTATGATGTACTATGATGATGATGGTGGTGATGATGATTGTGCAGAGAGCGGAGTGGGAGCAGGAATAGACTCGTACAATGACTATGATGTACTATGATGTACTATGATGATGATGGTGGTGATGATGATTGTGCAGAGAGCGGAGTGAGAGCAGGAATAGACTCGTACTATGACTATGATGTACTATGATGTACTATGATGATGATGGTGGTGATGATGATTGTGCAGAGAGCGGAGTGGGAGCAGGGATAGACTCGTACTATGACTATGATGTACTATGATGTACTATGATGATGATGATGGTGATGATGATTGTGCAGAGAGCGGAGTGAGAGCAGGGATAGACTCGTACTATGACTATGATGTACTATGATGATGATGGTGATGATGATTGTGCAGAGAGCGGAGTGGGAGCAGGGATAGACTCGTACTATGACTATGATGTACTATGATGATGATGGTGATGATGATTGTGCAGAGAGCGGAGTGAGAGCAGGAATAGACTCGTACTATGACTATGATGTACTATGATGATGATGATGGTGGTGATGATGATTGTGCAGAGAGCGGAGTGGGAGCAGGAATAGACTCGTACTATGACCATGATGTACTATGATGACGATGGTGATGATGATTGTGCAGAGAGCGGAGTGGGAGCAGGAATAGACTCGTACTATGACTATGATGTACTATGATGATGGTGATGATGATGATTGTGCAGAGAGCGGAGTGAGAGCAGGGATAGACTCGTACTATGACTATGATGTACTATGATGATGATGATGGTGATGATGATTGTGCAGAGAGCGGAGTGGGAGCAGGGATAGACTCGTACTATGACTATGATGTACTATGATGATGATGGTGGTGATGATGATTGTGCAGAGAGCGGAGTGAGAGCAGGAATAGACTCGTACTATGACGATGATGTACTATGATGATGATGGTGGTGGTGATGATGGTGATGGTGGTGGGTGGTTAGTTGGTTGGTTGGTTGGTTTGTTTGTTGGTTGATTGATTGATTGATTGATTGTTTGATTGATTGATTGATTGATTGATGATGAATTGATTGATGATGATTGATGATTGATGATGCAGAGAGCGGAGTGGGAGCAGGGATAGACTCGTACTATGAGTACGTTCTCAAGGCCTACGTCTTGCTGGGTGACGACAACTATCTCCACCGATTCAACAAGGTAAGTCACTGTACATACACCCACCGTGCTCTCAGTCTTATCACGTTGGTCAGTCACTCTCAGTCTTATCTCGATGGTCAGTCACTCTCGTCTAATTAGAAATGGAATTTACCCAGAAGACAACAACTGAAAGGTGACAGCCTATGTGGATTTGTTAACTATCAACTAACTATCAACAAGCTATCAACTAACTATCGACTAACTATCAACTAGCTATTACTCCATCACGGGGGAGGGCTGACCGTGCACCCAAAAGCGGACTCTACCAGATGGGTATTTTTTGGAAGCTTGGGGCCTGCCAAACATAAAAATCGATGTTAACAAGAAATATTCTAGGGCGCACTTTCTCTTCTCAGTCAAAATTCAACTATACCCTGAAGAGTGATGCACGAGCATTTCAGACGCTTGCCTCTGAAAAAAGAAGTTCTCAGCCAAATTACGAACTCAAACTGGTACTTTTTAAATATAAATGTGTTGGTTGGTATCATTTGATTATCACAAAACAATTTGCACCTGCTTTGGCCGAGGATGCTGGTGACAGTATCATTATTATGAACCTTACCCTAAATCCAGTAAAGACGTCGTCCAAAATGTACGTAAGTTTTGATTAAAAATAGATTCACACAAGACTAGTATTGTTGTTTGGCTTGATACAGTTGATATATTTTCCCTCGTTTGACCCGGTAATGACCTTGTTGTGTGACCTTTAAATATTACGAAAGTTAACAATATTTGCGTTATATGTCATAAATCCCTAGACATGTGTAAAGTTTTAAAGCTTTAGCTTTGAAAATAGCCGAACGTCCAGAAAGATATTCACAAATAGAAAACGTGTACATTAGACCTAGTCATGACCTTCAAACTAGGCATGGGTCAAGAAAACTTTCCTCGGAGTTCAGGGTAATTGAAATCAGCGCTAATCCCAGAAGAAGATGAAGTTTATAAGCTCTTACTTACACAAAAGTTGCAGATAATGGTATTTTCCCTCGGTTTTCTCTCGGTTCTATTTGGTAATGACCTTGTTGTGACCTTGAAAATTGAGGACTGTTAATCAGATGATTGTCATGTCTAGAGATGCGCCAATACCAGAAAAAGATAGAGTTTGAAAGCTTTTACTTACACACAAGTTGCGGAAAATGGTATTTTCACTCGGTTTTCCCTCGTTTTTACCCAGAACTGACCTTGTCATGACCTCCACAATTGATGATTGTTAATCAGATGATTGTCATGTCTAGAGATGCGCTAATCCCAGAAAACAATTGAATTTGAAAGTTCTTTCTTACAAACAGTTGCAGAAAATGGTACTTTCCCTCGGTTTAATGACCTTGTTGTGACCTTTAAATAATGCGAGAGTCAATTATATTTGCGTATTGTAAAGCATTCGTATAGTCCTAGACGCGTGTAATGTTTTAAAGCTCTAGCTTAAGAAACGGGTGATTAAACGAACGCAGTGTTAAGTTGTTCATCTAGGAATAGCCTTGAAGACTGCAAGCCTTACGCTGATGATCATGAAGGCTCTCCTGCTACTCAGATGAGTGACAAAGTTCATTTTTCAAATATTCAACATCATTATATTGGCTCTAGCTCTTATCAGAAATAATGCTACCTCTTAAAATTGAAATACATTATGCTCTGAACCAGATTGAGGAAGACTACTCCCCTCTGTTATTTTTTTGTTTCAAGCTGTAAACACTATCACCAGCACTTTTACCATAGCATTAAACCAAAAGGCACCATTAGGTTGTCATATTTTGTTTCAAGCTGTAAACACTATCACTTGCACTTTTAGCATAGCATTAAACCAAAAGGCACCATTAGGTTGTCATATTTTGTTTCAAGCTGTAAACACTATCACTAGCATTTTTAGCATAGCATTAATTAAACCAAAAGGCACCATTAGGTTGTCATATTTTGCTCGTGCATTGCTAAATGTATGTAGATAAACTTTGAAAGTCGGAAATGGGGTTCTGGAAACTATGCATGTCACACTGAACTCGCACCACAAAGCGACATTTTTTAGGAAACGCCTGGCACACTTTACTGGGCGCGGGGTTAGGAAGATTGGAAGGTCATAGTAACATAGTATACGGTTCAAATCCATTCATATTTTACAGATATTATGTAAAGACATCATACTTGACAAAAATATATCCATTGAAGCCAAACAACAATACTAGTCTTGTGGGACCTTCGCATCATGTTGATGTGTTGTCATGTGTTGTGATGTTGATGTGTTGTGATGTTGATGTGTTGTCATGTGTTGTGATGTTGATGTGTTGTGATGTGTTGTGATGTGTTGTGATGTTGATGTGTTGTCATGTGTTGTGATGTTGATGTGTTGTCATGTGTTGTGATGTTGATGTGTTGTGATGTTGATGTGTTGTCATGTGTTGTGATGTTGATGTGTTGTCATGTGTTGTGATGTTGATGTGTTGTGATGTGTTGTGATGTTGTTGTGATGTTGATGTGTTGTGATGTTGATGTGTTGTCATGTTGATGTGTTGTGATGTTGATGTGTTGTCATGTGTTGTGATGTTGATGTGTTGTGATGTTGATGTGTTGTGATGTTGATGTGTTGTCATGTG
Organism: Littorina saxatilis; assembly: GCF_037325665.1. Lineage (NCBI taxonomy): Eukaryota > Metazoa > Mollusca > Gastropoda > Littorinimorpha > Littorinidae > Littorina > Littorina saxatilis. Next base: position 49,845 of record NW_027127220.1, read on the forward strand.
TTGTGATGTTGATGTGTTGTCATGTGTTGTGATGTTGTTGTGATGTTGATGTGTTGTGATGTTGATGTGTTGTCATGTTGATGTGTTGTCATGTGTTGTCATGTGTTGTCATGTTGATGTGTTGTGATGTTGATGTGTTGTCATGTTGATGTGTTGTCATGTTGATGTGTTGTCATGTGTTGTCATGTTGATGTGTTGTGATGTTGATGTGTTGTCATGTGTTGTGATGTTGATGTGTTGTCATGTGTTGTCATGTGTTGTGTTGTCATGTTGATGTGTTGTGATGTTGATGTGTTGTCAAGTGTTGTGATGTTGATGTGTTGTCATGTTGATGACTGACTATTAGGGTTTAACGTCCTCTTAGACCAACTGGTCTATATTGGGACAGGTATTGGTAGTACGCTGAAGATATGGTGTGATACTTTGATTCGAACAAGCCCTCTGTGGCTGTCTTCTTCGACACACCAGCACTGGGTTTGTCTCGTCAAAGTATCGAAATACGATCATGATAATCAGAGACGAGAGATGATGCATGCGTGTCTTCGTGTTTTCCAAGCCCTGAGACTTTCGCTGTGAACGTGGGATCTTTTGCGTGCGCGTGTGTGCACACGGGGGTGTTCGGACACCGAAGAGAGTCTGCACAAAGTTGACTCCGAGAAATAAATCTCTCGCCGAACGTGGGGATCGAACCCACGCTGATAGCAACCAACTGGCTACAAAGCCAGCGCGCTACCAACTGAGCTACGTCCCCGCCCTTGTCATGTTGATGTGTTGTCATGTGTTGTGATGTTGATGTGTTGTCATGTGTTGTGATGTTGATGTGTTGTCATGTGTTGTGATGTTGATGTGTTGTCATGTGTTGTGATGTTGATGTGTTGTCATGTGTTGTGATGTTGATGTGTTGTCATGTTGGTGTGTTGTCATGTGTTGTGATGTTGATGTCTTGTCATGTGTTGTGATGTTGATGTGTTGTGATGTTGATGTGTTGTCATGTGTTGTGTTGTTGATGTGTTGTCATGTGTTGTGATGTTGATGTGTTGTCATGTGTTGTGATGTGTTGTCATGTTGGTGTGTTGTCATGTGTTGTGATGTTGATGTCTTGTCATGTGTTGTGATGTTGATGTCTTGTCATGTGTTGTGATGTTGATGTGTTGTCATGTTGGTTTAAGCGTGTTTATTCAAATTCTCATGCACACGTTTCAAACAATAACAACATTGAGAACGTTAACAAGCAGATTGCTTATGGACACGTTCTTGAACTTATAATCAATACACATTCAGATAGCAAAACATGGCGAACAAGTAATAGCTTCAACACTTATCTTGATAATCTTTAATTATATTTTATACAAATAGGGTAAAGAGAGAGAGAGAGAGAGAGAGAGAGGGAGAGGGAGAGGGAGAGAGAGAGAGGGAGGGAGAGAATGCCTGGCTACATCAATTGCACAGTTAATATAATATCAGCCGAAGCGATTAGTTAACATAACATAGTCTTGTACAACAGAGAATATTTTCGTGTTCAAAGATATAGTTAAATCAGTATTTCCAAACAAGAGTGTTTTGCAGTCCAGAACGTGTGTTGGCAGACTATTGAATAAAATGGTTCTATGTTCTTTAAATTTTGGACAGTGTAATAAGAAATGTTCAGAATCTTCCGGGCATGCTCCACACGTACATTCTAAATTATCAGAGAGGTGTCGGTTAACTAAGTCTTGTTGCAAATCGCTCATGTTTAATCTCAACCTGCTGTGAAGTACCTGTCCCTGGCGGTTGCCTAAATAATAATACGGTGGAACAACAACATCTCCATCGGTCAAATACCTTTTAAATTCACCAACTGACTGCGTTTGTTGTATATTTTCTGGAAGATTATTCCACAAAGCTGTCGTTGAAGGAAAAAATGAAGATTTATATAACTCACTTCTGCACAATGGAAACTTACGTTCAAGAGGGCGTCGTCTGTGGTAAGGATTTACATCGGAAACCAGGACCGGCAGTTTGGAATATAAATATTCTGGGGTTAAACGATTTACAATTTTATAATACAGCAAAAGTTTATGACGACGTCGCCTTTCTTTCAGGGGCACAAAACCCGATTCGTTATACAGTTTTTGGTGGCTTGTGCCACGTACTGCACCTACAATGATTCGGATTGCATCGAGATGCAATGTCTCCAACTCGTCTGCCAAACACTGTGTACAGTTATCCCAGATAACGTCCGCATAATCAAACAATGGTAACATAAAGGATTTATATATAACTTCAAGTGATTTTCTGTTTAAACGATGCTTGAATAAACCAAAACACGCAATTGACTTTCTACATTTAGCAATTAGACTTTTTATGTGGGAATCCCATTTACAATTACCTTGTAGAATGACGCCAAGGTGCTTGTGATTTTCAACATCAACTAAGTGTGCATCTTCGAAATACAATGGTGGAAGTAAAACATTTTGTTGCCTACAAATGTCCAACAATTCTGTCTTTTGACAATTAAAAGTGACTTTCCATTTAGAAGCCCATGTGCGAATTTTATCCAAATCAGAATTCAAAATCTCTGCTCGTACATCATCGTTATCTAAACTTAAGTACATACTCGTATCGTCTGCAAAGAGTTTCAACACTGATTCAAGACCAACACCAATATCGTTAATATAAATGAGAAATAAAAGAGGTCCTAAGACAGAACCCTGAGGGACACCAGCAGAAGGGGTAGCATAACTTGATTTGGTTCCTTTCAATACTACTGCTTGTCTGCGATCGCTCAAGTAATGTTCAAACCAAACAAGCAAGGGACCTCTTATACCTATCGCCTCAAGCTTGTGGAGCAGACCGCGATGCCAGACTTTATCAAAAGCTTTGGATACATCAAAAAATATTGCCTGTGACATAATGTTTTTATCAAGTGCAACACAAAAATCATCATATATACTCAATAGTTGATAAACAGTCGAATCACCAGCAATAAAACCAGATTGGCAGTGTGTAATCAAATCATAATTTTTCAAATAACCAAACACACGGATTTGTATACATTTTTCAAGCACCTTCCCAATACAACTCAGCAAAGAGATTGGACGGTAGTTGGAACAAGCACTCCTATCGCCTTTCTTAAAAATGGGCGTAATGTGAGCAGTTTTCCAGATAACTGGAAAAACACCCTCAGACAAGGATCTGTTAAAGAGAACTGTAAGCGGTGGAACGATAACAGGTAATCCATCTACAAGCAATTTATTATGTATTCCGTCAGGGCCCACGGCCTTGGATAAATTTAAATTCCTTAACACTTGGACAACTTCAGCTTCTGTTAATTCAAAAGTCGATAAAGATGTATTACACCAATTTGCCTCGGGCAGGGGATCGTCTGGATTTTCAACTTTAGACTGGCTTTCAAAATAATTATTAAACAAAATCGTTTTTTCACAAATGTTATCAATAATTTTTCCATTATCTTCTAGCGGTGGAATTTCGTTACATGCAACACCTTTTTTCTTCAAGAAGGAATTAACAAGTTGCCACCAATTTTTGCTTCCGAAGTTCTGTTTACAATTTATCCTCTCATCAAGTTCTAGAAAATATTCTCTTTTTCTTTTACGAATTTCATCTGTATACTGATTTCTAGTCAGGCGGAATAATGCCCACTGCTCAGGTGTATTTAAGCGCTTAGCAACTTGATGTATACAATTTTTTGCGTTTCGTAATTGTAAAATATGTTCAGTCATCCATGGGGCATCATCTTCACGTACTGTTATTATCTTAACAGGCATACATGTTTTTGCAACACGGAATAAATGTTCAGAAAACAAGGCAGCAGCTTCGTCAATGGACGCATTTAAAACTGTGTTCAAAAGATCAATTTTGTTCAATTCAAACAAAAATGTATCAACATCTAACTTGGCATAATTATATATAGTCCTTTTGAACTGACCTTTTTTTAGTCTCTGTGACGTTAATTTTACACATGGCACAGAATGGTCACTACAAATGGGGGGTAACACTACAACTTCACTGATTAAGTTTATACTCGTGGTCAGGATCAGATCGATGCATGAGGATTTAGTTTCTGTAATACGTGTGGGTTCAGTAACGAGCTGGTGCAGATTGTTTTTTTGTATTAAATTAAGAAAGTGGGGAGATGGATTATTCAAAAAATCTTCGTTAAAGTCTCCAAGAATTAGAAATTTATGTGGTGTTCTCATTACTTGCTTTACAGATTCGTCAACCAAGTGCCAATAATCAATCCGAGAGTCTGGTGGTCGGTAAAATGAACCAACCAGCACAGTTTCTTGCAATAATTTAGTTTCTACCCAGACTGCTTCAAGGCCTGGAATTAACAAATCAGGCCTTGGTTTGCAAATAAAATCGTTTTTCACATAAACAGCTACCCCTCCATATCCATCTGGCCTATCAAGACGCACTGGGGGATGAAATCCTTTGAGGCATAAACTGTCGTTTGATATCGAGTCACACAACCAAGTTTCTGACAAAGTCACAATATCGTGCTCTTTAACTTCACATTGTAAAATATCAATCTTGTTTCGCAAACTACGTACATTTATATGCAAAATAGAGGTATCTTTCACATGCTCTCTACCAGGCGGGCCTGGGTTTGGGTGGACATCTCCTGACAATAAAACCATCAGCAAAATGACAAAAACATGTGTCACAAAACTATGCACGAATATAATGTTCCAAAGCATATGCCCGTAACGCTTACTTCCAATTGGTTGACTAAAATAGGAAGGTTGCGATTTTGAGTCGGGTATGGGGTTTAAGGGTGTGGAGTTGAAACATTCAATATTTTTCTCGTAGTACACACACAAGAAATGTGCATGGAAAAAGATGAAGAGAGCTGTTCGAAAACCATTTTGTCCGTGAAAAACTAAAAACATATATACCAGGACGGTGTCAAGATCAAGAAAAAACAATTTTTGTGAGCACCTGGCCGATATTGCGTAAAAACAACCAACCCTGGATCTGAAATTAACGATGTCTAAAGGCATTCAAAATTTAGGTTACAACTTCTTTGAAGAAGAAGAACCAGGGCTGGGCATCGGTAGCTAGGCATGGGACAAGCATCAGTGAACGGGTCTCTCTCTCTAAAAGGGAATAACAGTGGTTAAGGAGCGAAAAACAGGGGAAAGCTATAGCGAAAAGCAGGTGTTGTGATGTTGATGTGTTGTCATGTTGGTGTGTTGTCATGTGTTGTGATGTTGATGTGTTGTCATGTTGGTGTGTTGTCATGTGTTGTGATGTTGATGTCTTGTCATGTGTTGTGATGTTGATGTGTTGTGATGTTGATGTCTTGTCATGTGTTGTGATGTTGATGTGTTGTCATGTTACAGCACTACGATGCGGTGATGCGCTACGTGAGTCAGGGGCCGCTACTGTCGGACGTTCACATGATGTTGATGTGTTGTGATGTGTTGTCATGTTACAGCACTACGATGCGGTGATGCGCTACGTGAGTCAGGGGCCGCTACTGTCGGACGTTCACATGATGTTGATGTGTTGTGATGTGTTGTCATGTTACAGCACTACGATGCGGTGATGCGCTACATGAGTCAGGGGCCGCTACTGTTGGACGTTCACATGCACAAACCAAACTCCATCTCCCGTAACTTCATGGACGCCCTCCTGGCTTTCTGGCCCGGCCTGCAGGTAAGCTGATCACTGGTGGGCTTGTTTGATCATCCTAGTCTGTCTCCCTACTTTGTGCTATGGTGTGTTGGCTGTGTGTGTCTGTCTCTGTGTCTGTCTCTGTGTCTGTCTCTGTGTGTTATGGTTTGTTGGCTGTGTGTGTCTGTCTCTGTGTGTTATGGTTTGTTGGCTGTGTGTGTCTGTCTCTGTGTGTTATGGTTTGTTGGCTGTGTGTGTCTGTCTCTGTGTGTTATGGTTTGTTGGCTGTGTGTGTCTGTCTCTGTGTGTTATGGTTTGTTGGCTGTGTGTGTCTGTCTCTGTGTGTTATGGTGTGTTGGCTGTGTGTGTCTGTCTCTGTGTGCTATGGTGTGTTGGCTGTGTGTGTCTGTCTCTGTGTGTTATGGTTTGTTGGCTGTGTGTGTCTGTCTCTGTGTGTTATGGTTTGTTGGCTGTGTGTGTCTGTCTCTGTGTGTTATGGTGTGTTGGCTGTGTGTGTCTGTCTCTGTGTGCTATGGTTTGTTGGCTGTGTGTGTCTGTCTCTGTGTGCTATGGTGTGTTGGCTGTGTGTGTCTGTCTCTGTGTGTTATGGTTTGTTGGCTGTGTGTGTCTGTCTCTGTGTGCTATGGTTTGTTGGCTGTGTGTGTCTGTCTCTGTGTGTTATGGTTTGTTGGCTGTGTGTGTCTGTCTCTGTGTTATGGTTTGTTGGCTGTGTGTGTCTGTGTCTGTGTGCTATGGTGTGTTGGCTGTGTGTGTCTGTCTCTGTGTGCTATGGTGTGTTGGCTGTGTGTGTCTGTCTCTGTGTGCTATGGTGTGTTGGCTGTGTGTGTCTGTCTCTGTGTGCTATGGTTTGTTGGCTGTGTGTGTCTGTCTCTGTGTGTTATGGTTTGTTGGCTGTGTGTGTCTGTCTCTGTGTGCTATGGTTTGTTGGCTGTGTGTGTCTGTCTCTGTGTGTTATGGTTTGTTGGCTGTGTGTGTCTGTCTCTGTGTGCTATGGTTTGTTGGCTGTGTGTGTCTGTGTCTGTGTGCTATGGTGTGTTGGCTGTGTGTGTCTGTCTCTGTGTGCTATGGTTTGTTGGCTGTGTGTGTCTGTCTCTGTGTGCTATGGTTTGTTGGCTGTGTGTGTCTGTCTCTGTGTGCTATGGTTTGTTGGCTGTGTGTGTCTGTCTCTGTGTGCTATGGTGTGTTGGCTGTGTGTGTCTGTCTCTGTGTGCTATGGTGTGTTGGCTGTGTGTGTCTGTCTCTGTGTGCTATGGTGTGTTGGCTGTGTGTGTCTGTCTCTGTGTGCTATGGTGTGTTGGCTGTGTGTGTCTGTCTCTGTGTGTTATGGTTTGTTGGCTGTGTGTGTCTGTCTCTGTGTGCTATGGTTTGTTGGCTGTGTGTGTCTGTCTCTCTGTGTGCTATGGTTTGTTGGCTGTGTGTGTCTGTCTCTGTGTGCTATGGTTTGTTGGCTGTGTGTGTCTGTCTCTGTGTGTTATGGTTTGTTGGCTGTGTGTGTCTGTCTCTGTGTGCTATGGTTTGTTGGCTGTGTGTGTCTGTCTCTGTGTGCTATGGTTTGTTGGCTGTGTGTGTGTGTCTCTGTGTGCTATGGTTTGTTGGCTGTGTGTGTCTGTCTCTGTGTGCTATGGTTTGTTGGCTGTGTGTGTCTGTCTCTGTGTGTTATGGTTTGTTGGCTGTGTGTTATGGTTTGTTGGCTGTGTGTGTCTGTGTCTGTGTGCTATGGTGTGTTGGCTGTGTGTGTCTGTCTCTGTGTGCTATGGTGTGTTGGCTGTGTGTGTCTGTCTCTGTGTGCTATGGTGTGTTGGCTGTGTGTGTCTGTCTCTGTGTGCTATGGTGTGTTGGCTGTGTGTGTCTGTCTCTGTGTGCTATGGTGTGTTGGCTGTGTGTGTCTGTCTCTGTGTGCTATGGTGTGTTGGCTGTGTGTGTCTGTCTCTGTGTGCTATGGTGTGTTGGCTGTGTGTGTCTGTCTCTGTGTGCTATGGTTTGTTGGCTGTGTGTGTCTGTCTCTGTGTGCTATGGTGTGTTGGCTGTGTGTGTCTGTCTCTGTGTGCTATGGTGTGTTGGCTGTGTGTGTCTGTCTCTGTGTGCTATGGTTTGTTGGCTGTGTGTGTCTGTCTCTGTGTGCTATGGTGTGTTGGCTGTGTGTGTCTGTCTCTGTGTGCTATGGTTTGTTGGCTGTGTGTGTCTGTCTCTGTGTGTTATGGTTTGTTGGCTGTGTGTGTCTGTCTCTGTGTGTTATGGTTTGTTGGCTGTGTGTGTCTGTCTCTGTGTGCTATGGTGTGTTGGCTGTGTGTGTCTGTCTCTGTGTGCTATGGTGTGTTGGCTGTGTGTGTCTGTCTCTGTGTGCTATGGTGTGTTGGCTGTGTGTGTCTGTCTCTGTGTGCTATGGTTTGTTGGCTGTCTGTGTCTGTCTCTGTGTGTTATGGTTTGTTGGCTGTGTGTGTCTGTCTCTGTGTGCTATGGTTTGTTGGCTGTGTGTGTCTGTCTCTGTGTGCTATGGTTTGTTGGCTGTGTGTGTCTGTCTCTGTGTGCTATGGTTTGTTGGCTGTGTGTGTCTGTCTCTGTGTGCTATGGTTTGTTGGCTGTGTGTGTCTGTCTCTGTGTGCTATGGTTTGTTGGCTGTGTGTGTCTGTCTCTGTGTGCTATGGTGTGTTGGCTGTGTGTGTCTGTCTCTGTGTGTTATGGTGTGTTGGCTGTGTGTGTCTGTCTCTGTGTGCTATGGTGTGTTGGCTGTGTGTGTCTGTCTCTGTGTGCTATGGTTTGTTGGCTGTGTGTGTCTGTCTCTGTGTGCTATGGTGTGTTGGCTGTGTGTGTCTGTCTCTGTGTGCTATGGTGTGTTGGCTGTGTGTGTCTGTCTCTGTGTGCTATGGTTTGTTGGCTGTGTGTGTCTGTCTCTGTGTGCTATGGTTTGTTGGCTGTGTGTGTCTGTCTCTGTGTGCTATGGTGTGTTGGCTGTGTGTGTCTGTCTCTGTGTGCTATGGTTTGTTGGCTGTGTGTGTCTGTCTCTGTGTGTTATGGTGTGTTGGCTGTGTGTGTCTGTCTCTGTGTGCTATGGTGTGTTGGCTGTGTGTGTCTGTCTCTGTGTGCTATGGTGTGTTGGCTGTGTGTGTCTGTCTCTGTGTGCTATGGTGTGTTGGCTGTGTGTGTCTGTCTCTGTGTGCTATGGTTTGTTGGCTGTGTGTGTCTGTCTCTGTGTGCTATGGTGTGTTGGCTGTGTGTGTCTGTCTCTGTGTGCTATGGTTTGTTGGCTGTGTGTGTCTGTCTCTGTGTGCTATGGTTTGTTGGCTGTGTGTGTCTGTCTCTGTGTGCTATGGTTTGTTGGCTGTGTGTGTCTGTCTCTGTGTGCTATGGTGTGTTGGCTGTGTGTGTCTGTCTCTGTGTGCTATGGTTTGTTGGCTGTGTGTGTCTGTCTCTGTGTGCTATGGTTTGTTGGCTGTGTGTGTCTGTCTCTGTGTGCTATGGCTTGTTGGCTGTGTGTGTCTGTCTCTGTGTGCTATGGTTTGTTGGCTGTGTGTGTCTGTCTCTGTGTGCTATGGTGTGTTGGCTGTGTGTGTCTGTCTCTGTGTGCTATGGTGTGTTGGCTGTGTGTGTCTGTCTCTGTGTGCTATGGTGTGTTGGCTGTGTGTGTCTGTCTCTGTGTGCTATGGTTTGTTGGCTGTGTGTGTCTGTCTCTGTGTGCTATGGTGTGTTGGCTGTGTGTGTCTGTCTCTGTGTGCTATGGTTTGTTGGCTGTGTGTGTCTGTCTCTGTGTGCTATGGTTTGTTGGCTGTGTGTGTCTGTCTCTGTGTGCTATGGTTTGTTGGCTGTGTGTGTCTGTCTCTGTGTGCTATGGTTTGTTGGCTGTGTGTGTCTGTCTCTGTGTGCTATGGTTTGTTGGCTGTGTGTGTCTGTCTCTGTGTGTTATGGTTTGTTGGCTGTGTGTGTCTGTCTCTGTGTGCTATGGTGTGTTGGCTGTGTGTGTCTGTCTCTGTGTGTTATGGTGTGTTGGCTGTGTGTGTCTGTCTCTGTGTGCTATGGTGTGTTGGCTGTGTGTGTCTGTCTCTGTGTGCTATGGTTTGTTGGCTGTGTGTGTCTGTCTCTGTGTGCTATGGTTTGTTGGCTGTGTGTGTCTGTCTCTGTGTGCTATGGTTTGTTGGCTGTGTGTGTCTGTCTCTGTGTGCTATGGTTTGTTGGCTGTGTGTGTCTGTCTCTGTGTGCTATGGTGTGTTGGCTGTGTGTGTCTGTCTCTGTGTGCTATGGTTTGTTGGCTGTCTGTGTCTGTCTCTGTGTGCTATGGTTTGTTGGCTGTCTGTGTCTGTCTCTGTGTGCTATGGTGTGTTGGCTGTGTGTGTCTGTCTCTGTGTGCTATGGTTTGTTGGCTGTGTGTGTCTGTCTCTGTGTGCTATGGTTTGTTGGCTGTGTGTGTCTGTCTCTGTGTGTTATGGTGTGTTGGCTGTGTGTGTCTGTCTCTGTGTGCTATGGTTTGTTGGCTGTGTGTGTCTGTCTCTGTGTGCTATGGTGTGTTGGCTGTGTGTGTCTGTCTCTGTGTGTTATGGTTTGTTGGCTGTGTGTGTCTGTCTCTGTGTGTTATGGTTTGTTGGCTGTGTGTGTCTGTCTCTGTGTCTGTCTCTGTGTGCTATGGTTTGTTGGCTGTGTGTGTCTGTCTCTGTGTGTTATGGTTTGTTGGCTGTGTGTGTCTGTCTCTGTGTGCTATGGTTTGTTGGCTGTGTGTGTCTGTCTCTGTGTTATGGTTTGTTGGCTGTGTGTGTCTGTCTCTGTGTTATGGTGTGTTGGCTGTGTGTGTCTGTCTCTGTGTGTTATGGTTTGTTGGCTGTGTGTGTCTGTCTCTGTGTTATGGTGTGTTGGCTGTGTGTGTCTGTCTCTGTGTGTTATGGTTTGTTGGCTGTGTGTGTCTGTCTCTGTGTGTTATGGTTTGTTGGCTGTGTGTGTCTGTCTCTGTGTGCTATGGTTTGTTGGCTGTGTGTGTCTGTCTCTGTGTGCTATGGTTTGTTGGCTGTGTGTGTCTGTCTCTGTGTGCTATGGTTTGTTGGCTGTGTGTGTCTGTCTCTGTGTGCTATGGTTTGTTGGCTGTCTGTGTCTGTCTCTGTGTGCTATGGTTTGTTGGCTGTCTGTGTCTGTCTCTGTGTGCTATGGTTTGTTGGCTGTGTGTGTCTGTCTCTGTGTGTTATGGTGTGTTGGCTGTGTGTGTCTGTCTCTGTGTGTTATGGTTTGTTGGCTGTGTGTGTCTGTCTCTGTGTGTTATGGTGTGTTGGCTGTGTGTGTCTGTCTCTGTGTGTTATGGTGTGTTGGCTGTGTGTGTCTGTCTCTGTGTGTTATGGTTTGTTGGCTGTGTGTGTCTGTCTCTGTGTGTTATGGTGTGTTGGCTGTGTGTGTCTGTCTCTGTGTGTTATGGTGTGTTGGCTGTGTGTGTCTGTCTCTGTGTGTTATGGTTTGTTGGCTGTGTGTGTCTGTCTCTGTGTGCTATGGTTTGTTGGCTGTGTGTGTCTGTCTCTGTGTGCTATGGTTTGTTGGCTGTGTGTGTCTGTCTCTGTGTGCTATGGTTTGTTGGCTGTGTGTGTCTGTCTCTGTGTGTTATGGTTTGTTGGCTGTGTGTGTCTGTCTCTGTGTGCTATGGTTTGTTGGCTGTGTGTGTCTGTCTCTGTGTGCTATGGTTTGTTGGCTGTGTGTGTCTGTCTCTGTGTGTTATGGTTTGTTGGCTGTGTGTGTCTGTCTCTGTGTGTTATGGTGTGTTGGCTGTGTGTGTCTGTCTCTGTGTGCTATGGTTTGTTGGCTGTGTGTGTCTGTCTCTGTGTGCTATGGTTTGTTGGCTGTGTGTGTCTGTCTCTGTGTGTTATGGTGTGTTGGCTGTGTGTGTCTGTCTCTGTGTGCTATGGTTTGTTGGCTGTGTGTGTCTGTCTCTGTGTGTTATGGTGTGTTGGCTGTGTGTGTCTGTCTCTGTGTGTTATGGTGTGTTGGCTGTGTGTGTCTGTCTCTGTGTGTTATGGTTTGTTGGCTGTGTGTGTCTGTCTCTGTGTGTTATGGTTTGTTGGCTGTGTGTGTCTGTCTCTGTGTCCGTGTGTATTTTTCTGTGTCTTTATGGACACCCTTCTGGCTTTCTGGCCCGGCCTGCAGGTATGTGGAGCACTTGACAGGTATGTGGAGCACTTGACTTGTTGTTTTGCTCTCTGTGTTTGTCTTTACCAGCAGTTAGTGTCACGTTTTGTTAGGTGTGTGTCTGTGTCCGTCTCTGTGTGTGTTTGTTTCTCTGTGTGTGTCTTTACTGACATTTAGTGTCTGCCTGTGCCTTTAAAACAGTTTGTGTGTTGGTGTGTGTGTTATGTGTTGATGAAGCCATGTTTGTGATTACAGGTGTTGAAAGGAGACTTGGTACCGGCCATAGAGACACACGAGATGTTGTACCATGTGATGCAGCGACACAACTTTATACCTGAGGTAACACACCTGTCTACCTGTAACACACATTTCTACCTGTAACACACCTGTCTACCTGTAACACACCTGTCTACCTGTAACACACCTGTCTACCTGTAACACACCTGTCTACCTGTAACACACCTGTCTACCTGTAACACACCTGTCTACCTGTAACACACCTGTCTACCTGTAACACACCTGTCTACCTGTAACACACCTGTCTACCTGTAACATAGGTATACAGTTGACTGACTCATTATATAACACCATAGAGACACAACTTTTTACCTGAGGTAACACACCTGTCTACCTGTAACACACATGTCTTTACCAGTAACATAGGTATAAAGGTGATTGATTCATAATCTTACACCATAGAGACACAACTTTATACCTGAGGTAACACACCTGTCTCCTTTCTCTTTACCTTTTACATAGTCACCTGTCAAATGTGGTGGCAAATGAGGCCGAGACACAAAGATCTTTATATCTGCTCCATCTGCTCCATCTGCTCAAAACTACACTCTTTACTTTTCCATAGTATGTGCATCAGAGGTGACTTGATTGCCAATCATGTGCATCAGGGGTGACTGTTGATTGCCAATCATGTGCATCAGAGGTGACTGTTGATTGCCAAACTTTATCAAAAGCTTTTGACACATCAAAAAATACCGCCTGTGTTGTTAAGCCGTTGTCGTAGTTTGAACACAAGTCATTATATATGGAGACAAGTTGACAGATCGTCGAGTCGCCGGGTATAAAACCGGACTGTGTAGGTGTGAGAATGTTGTTGGATTGTAAAAATGTATATAATTGGCTGTGAATACATCGCTCCAAGACTTTGCCAACACAGCTCAACAAGGAAATCGGACGATAATTATTACAAGCGTCTGCAGGACCTGTCTTGTGAATAGGCGTAACATTAGCTGTTTTCCACATGTTAGGATAAACTCCTTCCCTCAGACTCCTGTTGGAGATGTACGTCAGTGGCTCCGAAATAACATCTGATGCTGCTATGAGAAGTCTGTTGTGAATCAAATCGGGACCAATGGCTTTTCTTTTATCAAGGTTTCTAATTACATCTTTTACCTCATTAACTGACAAAACAATATCACAAAATTCGCGATCTAAAAACGGGACTTGAGGGACTTCATCGTCTGGGTCTTCGACAGTGGAATTTTTGATTTTCAATCCATTCCTTATTTACTATTGTACCGTGGTCTCGTATAATGTTCAAATTGTAATGTATACATTCGGAAACAAAATCATTCACATTAATTACCTCGCTTAAGGAACACCATTTCTTATAATGTTTCAAAACGTCCTTCCAAAAACTGTTACCACATCGTTTCATTAACACATTTACATACTCGGCACCCACTTTAAATATGTCTTTCATTCCAGGTATCATATGAAAAATAACCTTTTTAACATCAAATTCAAACATCTTTAATCTGCGAATCCAATTTATCTTTACTGATGCCACAAAAGTGTAAATGTCAATCATATTCAGACCGCCATTGCAATAGGGTCTGCAAACGACATTACGCCGAATCTCTGCAGGTTTACCATTCCACAGGAAGGAATAAAAGGCTGTATTCACTTCTTGTAAAAAGTCTTCGGGTGGGTCTGGCAATACAGTTAATAAATAAACCAATTTTGTAAGGACCAAAGTTTTCAAAATTATAATTCTACCGAATGGTGTTAACTGTCTTCTGCTCCAATCGAAATTTCACTCCCAATACTTTAAAAATCCCAGGGTCCCAACAGAAGTTCATATCCCTCATATATCTTTCTTGTGAATTTCGCTTTCTTCCAATCCAGACAATTTGAGTTTTTTCATTGTTTATCTTTAATCCGGAAAATTTAGAAAATTTCTGAACACATTCAACAAACGATTCCTTACTGCCATCCAAATAAAGAGTTGTATCGTCCGCAAATTGAGACAATAACACTTCCTCGTTATTCAGTTTCAATCCTTTTATCACAGAATTATTGCGTAACATTAATGATAGTATCTCGGAACATAATAATAATAATGGACATTTATTAATCGCCCCTTCTCACAAGAGCTCACGGCGATTTACATATTAATTTCTGCCGTGTGAGATGGAATTTTTTACACAATACATCACGCATTCACATCGGCCAGTAAATCTCAAGCCATTACGGCGAATATTTACTTTTTACGGCCTGTTATTCCAAGTCACACGGGTATTTGGTGGACAATTTTTATCTATGCCTATACAATTTTGCCAGGAAAGACCCTTTTGTCAATCGTGGGATCTTTAACGTGCACACCCCAATGTAGTGTACACGAAGGGACCTCGGTTTTTCGTCTCATCCGAAAGACTAGCACTTGAACCCACCACCTAGGTTAGGAAAGGGGGGAGAAAATAGCGGCCTGACCCAGGGTCGAACACGCAACCTCTCGATTCCGAGCACAAGTGCGTTACCACTCGGCCACCCAGTCCCACATATTAAATACAAATATGGTGAGAGGCTATCGCCTTGTCGGACGCCTCTTCTTATATTAAACCAACCAGAATATTGGCCATTTACTGTAACACATGCCTGTATATCTTGATAAAAAACTCGTATCCACTGTTTTACATCGTTTCCAAAATGGAAAAAATCCTTTTGTAAAAAGGGCCAGGACACACTGTCGAACGCCTTTTCAAAATCAATTGCAAGCAGCAGACCTGGTATATTTTCTCTTTCAGTAAATATCAACACATCATACAGCAAACGTATATTATCCCCGATAAATCTTCCTTTCATAAAACCTGTTTGGTGTTCACTAATAATCGGTAACATTATTTTCAATCTATTCGCAATACAGGATGAACAAATTTTATAGGATATGTTAAGCAGGGATATTGGCCGCCAGTTCTTAATAAATTGTTTTGGCTTGTCTTGTTTCGGAATGCATGTAATAATGCCTTGTTTGACAGGGGTGACTGTTGATTGCCAATCATGTGCATCAAGGGTGACTTGATTGCCAATCATGTGCATCAGGGGTGACTGTTGATTGCCAATCATGTGCATCAGGGGTGACTGTTGATTGCCAATCATGTGCATCAGGGGTGACTGTTGATTGCCAATCATGTGCATCAGGGGTGACTGTTGATTGCCAATCATGTGCATCAGAGGTGACTGTTGATTGTCAATCATGTACATCAGGGGTGACTGTTGATTGCCAATTGTGTGCATCAGGGGTGACTGTTGATTGCCAATCATGTGCATCAGTGGTGACTGTTGATTGCCAATCATGTGCATCAGGGGTGACTGTTGATTGCCAATCATGTGCATCAGAGGTGACTGTTGATTGCCAAACATGTGCATCAGGGGTGACTGTTGATTGCCAAACATGTGCATCAGGGGTGACTGTTGATTGCCAATCATGTGCATCAGAGGTGACTGTTGATTGCCAAACATGTGCATCAGGGGTGACTGTTGATTGCCAATCATGTGCATCAGGGGTGACTGTTGATTGCCAATCATGTGCATCAGGGGTGACTGTTGATTGTCAAACATGTGCATCAGGGGTGACTGTTGATTGCCAAACATGTGCATCAGGGGTGACTGTTGATTGCCAATCATGTGCTTCAGAGGTGACTGTTGATTGCCAATCATGTGCATCAAGGGTGACTGTTGATTGCCAATCATGTGCATCAGAGGTGACTGTTGATTGCCAATCATGTGCATCAGAGGTGACTGTTGATTGCCAAACATGTGCATCAGGGGTGACTGTTGATTGCCAAACATGTGCATCAGGGGTGACTGTTGATTGCCAATCATGTGCATCAGAGGTGACTGTTGATTGCCAAACATGTGCATCAGGGGTGACTGTTGATTGCCAATCATGTGCATCAGGGGTGACTGTTGATTGCCAATCATGTGCATCAAGGGTGACTGTTGATTGTCAAACATGTGCATCAGGGGTGACTGTTGATTGCCAATCATGTGCATCAGAGGTGACTGTTGATTGCCAATCATGTGCATCAGAGGTGACTGTTGATTGCCAATCATGTACATCAGAGGTGACTTGATTGCCAATCATGTGCATCAGAGGTGACTTGATTGCCAATCATGTGCATCAGAGGTGACTGTTGATTGCCAATCATGTGCATCAGGGGTGACTGATGATTGCCAATCATGTGCATCAGGGGTGACTGTTGATTGCCAATCATGTGCATCAGGGGTGACTGTTGATTGCCAATCATGTGCATCAGGGGTGACTGTTGATTGCCAATCATGTGCATCAGTGGTGACTGTTGATTGCCAAACATGTGCATCAGGGGTGACTGTTGATTGCCAAACATGTGCATCAGGGGTGACTGTTGATTGCCAATCATGTGCATCAGAGGTGACTGTTGATTGCCAAACATGTGCATCAGGGGTGACTGTTGATTGCCAATCATGTGCATCAGGGGTGACTGTTGATTGCCAATCATGTGCATCAGGGGTGACTGTTGATTGTCAAACATGTGCATCAGAGGTGACTGTTGATTGCCAATCATGTGCATCAGGGGTGACTGTTGATTGCCAATCATGTGCATCAGAGGTGACTGTTGATTGCCAATCATGTGCATCAGAGGTGACTGTTGATTGCCAATCATGTGCATCAGGGGTGACTCTTGATTGCCAAACATGTGCATCAGGGGTGACTGTTGATTGCCAATCATGTGCATCAGAGGTGACTGTTGATTGCCAAACATGTGCATCAGGGGTGACTGTTGATTGCCAATCATGTGCATCAGGGGTGACTGTTGATTGCCAATCATGTGCATCAGTGGTGACTGTTGATTGTCAAACATGTACATCAGAGGTGACTGTTGATTGCCAATCATGTGCATCAGAGGTGACTGTTGATTGCCAATCATGTGCATCAGTGGTGACTGTTGATTGCCAATCATGTACATCAGAGGTGACTGTTGATTGCCAATCATGTGCATCAGAGGTGACTGTTGATTGCCAATCATGTGCATCAGAGGTGACTCTTGATTGCCAATCATGTGCATCAGGGGTGACTGTTGATTGCCAATCATGTGCATCAGGGGTGACTGTTGATTGCCAATCATGTGCATCAGAGGTGACTCTTGATTGCCAATCATGTGCATCAGGGGTGACTCTTGATTGCCAATCATGTGCATCAGGGGTGACTGTTGATTGCCAATCATGTACATCAGGGGTGACTGTTGATTGCCAATCATGTGCATCAGGGGTGATTGTTGATTGCCAATCATGTGCATCAGGGGTGATTGTTGATTGCCAATCATGTGCATCAGAGGTGACTGTTGATTGCCAATCATGTGCATCAGGGGTGACTGATGATTGCCAATCATGTGCATCAGAGGTGACTGTTGATTGCCAATCATGTGCATCAGGGGTGACTGTTGATTGTCAAACATGTGCATCAGAGGTGACTGTTGATTGCCAATCATGTGCATCAGGGGTGACTGTTGATTGTCAAACATGTGCATCAGGGGTGACTGTTGATTGCCAATCATGTGCATCAGGGGTGACTGTTGATTGTCAAACATGTGCATCAGGGGTGACTGTTGATTGCCAATCATGTACATCAGAGGTGACTGTTGATTGTCAATCATGTGCATCAGGGGTGACTGTTGATTGTCAAACATGTGCATCAGGGGTGACTGTTGATTGCCAATCATGTGCATCAGGGGTGACTGTTGATTGTCAAACATGTGCATCAGGGGTGACTGTTGATTGCCAATCATGTGCATCAGGGGTGATTGTTGATTGCCAATCATGTACATCAGGGGTGACTGTTGATTGCCAATCATGTGCATCAGAGGTGACTCTTGATTGCCAATCATGTGCATCAGAGGTGACTCTTGATTGCCAATCATGTGCATCAGAGGTGACTCTTGATTGCCAATCATGTGCATCAGGGGTGACTGTTGATTGCCAATCATGTGCATCAGAGGTGACTCTTGATTGCCAATCATGTGCATCAGGGGTGACTCTTGATTGCCAATCATGTGCATCAGGGGTGATTGTTGATTGCCAATCATGTGCATCAGAGGTGACTGTTGATTGCCAATCATGTACATCAGGGGTGATTGTTGATTGCCAATCATGTGCATCAGGGGTGACTGTTGATTGCCAATTGTGTGCATCAGGGGTGACTGTTGATTGCCAATCATGTACATCAGGGGTGACTGTTGATTGCCAATCATGTGCATCAGAGGTGACTGTTGATTGCCAATCATGTGCATCAGAGGTGACTGTTGATTGCCAATCATGTGCATCAGGGGTGACTGTTGATTGCCAATCATGTGCATCAAGGGTGACTTGATTGCCAATCATGTGCATCAGGGGTGACTGTTGATTGCCAATCATGTGCATCAGGGGTGACTGTTGATTGTCAATCATGTGCATCAGAGGTGACTGTTGATTGCCAATCATGTGCATCAGAGGTGACTGTTGATTGCCAAACATGTGCATCAGGGGTGACTGTTGATTGCCAAACATGTGCATCAGGGGTGACTGTTGATTGCCAATCATGTGCATCAGAGGTGACTGTTGATTGCCAATCATGTGCATCAGGGGTGACTGTTGATTGCCAATCATGTGCATCAGGGGTGACTGTTGATTGCCAATCATGTGCATCAGGGGTGACTGTTGATTGTCAAACATGTGCATCAGTGGTGACTGTTGATTGCCAATCATGTGCATCAGAGGTGACTGTTGATTGCCAATCATGTGCATCAGAGGTGACTGTTGATTGCCAATCATGTACATCAGAGGTGACTCTTGATTGCCAATCATGTGCATCAGAGGTGACTGTTGATTGCCAATCATGTACATCAGAGGTGACTGTTGATTGCCAATCATGTGCATCAGAGGTTACTGTTGATTGCCAATCATGTGCATCAGGGGTGACTGTTGATTGCCAATCATGTGCATCAGGGGTGACTGTTGATTGCCAATCATGTACATCAGGGGTGACTGTTGATTGCCAATCATGTGCATCAGAGGTGACTGTTGATTGCCAATCATGTGCATCAGGGGTGACTGTTGATTGCCAAACATGTGCATCAGGGGTGACTGTTGATTGCCAATCATGTGCATCAGAGGTGACTGTTGATTGCCAAACATGTGCATCTGGGGTGACTGTTGATTGCCAATCATGTGCATCAGGGGTGACTGTTGATTGCCAATCATGTGCATCAGGGGTGACTGTTGATTGTCAAACATGTGCATCAGAGGTGACTGTTGATTGCCAATCATGTGCATCAGGGGTGACTGTTGATTGCCAATCATGTGCATCAGAGGTGACTGTTGATTGCCAATCATGTGCTTCAGAGGTGACTGTTGATTGCCAAACATGTGCATCAGGGGTGACTCTTGATTGCCAAACATGTGCATCAGGGGTGACTGTTGATTGCCAATCATGTGCATCAGAGGTGACTGTTGATTGCCAATCATGTGCATCAGGGGTGACTGTTGATTGCCAATCATGTGCATCAGGGGTGACTGTTGATTGCCAATCATGTGCATCAGGGTTGACTGTTGATTGTCAAACATGTGCATCAGTGGTGACTGTTGATTGCCAATCATGTACATCAGAGGTGACTGTTGATTGCCAATCATGTGCATCAGAGGTGACTGTTGTTTGCCAATCATGTACATCAGAGGTGACTCTTGATTGCCAATCATGTGCATCAGGGGTGATTGTTGATTGCCAATCATGTGCATCAAGGGTGACTGTTGATTGCCAATCATGTGCATCAGAGGTGACTGTTGATTGCCAATCATGTGCATCAAGGGTGACTGTTGATTGCCAATCATGTGCATCAGAGGTGACTGTTGATTGCCAATCATGTGCATCAGGGGTGACTGTTGATTGCCAATCATGTGCATCAGGGGTGACTGTTGATTGCCAATCATGTGCATCAGGGGTGATTGTTGATTGCCAATCATGTGCATCAGGGGTGATTGTTGATTGCCAATCATGTGCATCAGAGGTGACTGTTGATTGCCAATCATGTGCATCAGGGGTGACTGTTGATTGCCAATCATGTGCATCACAGGTGACTGTTGATTGCCAATCATGTGCATCAGGGGTGACTGTTGATTGTCAATCATGTGCATCAGAGGTGACTGTTGATTGTCAATCATGTGCATCAGGGGTGACTGTTGATTGTCAAACATGTGCATCAGGGGTGACTGTTGATTGCCAATCATGTGCATCAGGGGTGACTGTTGATTGTCAAACATGTGCATCAGGGGTGACTGTTGATTGCCAATCATGTACATCAGAGGTGACTGTTGATTGTCAATCATGTGCATCAGAGGTGACTGTTGATTGTCAATCATGTGCATCAGGGGTGACTGTTGATTGCCAATCATGTGCATCAGGGGTGACTGTTGATTGTCAATCATGTGCATCAGGGGTGACTGTTGATTGCCAATCATGTGCATCAGGGGTGATTGTTGATTGCCAATCATGTACATCAGGGGTGACTGTTGATTGCCAATCATGTGCATCAGAGGTGACTCTTGATTGCCAATCATGTGCATCAGAGGTGACTCTTGATTGCCAATCATGTGCATCAGGGGTGACTGTTGATTGCCAATCATGTGCATCAGGGGTGACTTGATTGCCAATCATGTGCATCAGGGGTGACTCTTGATTGCCAATCATGTGCATCAGGGGTGACTCTTGATTGCCAATCATGTGCATCAGGGGTGACTTGATTGCCAATCATGTGCATCAGGGGTGACTCTTGATTGCCAATCATGTGCATCAGGGGTGACTTGATTGCCAATCATGTGCATCAGGGGTGACTCTTGATTGCCAATCATGTGCATCAGGGGTGACTTGATTGCCAATCATGTGCATCAGGGGTGACTCTTGATTGCCAATCATGTGCATCAGGGGTGACTGTTGATTGCCAATCATGTGCATCAGGGGTGACTCTTGATTGCCAATCATGTGCATCAGGGGTGACTGTTGATTGCCAATCATGTGCATCAGGGGTGACTGTTGATTGTCAATCATGTGCATCAGGGGTGACTGTTGATTGCCAATCATGTGCATCAGTGGTGACTGTTGATTGCCAATCATGTGCATCAGGGGTGACTGTTGATTGCCAATCATGTGCATCAGGGGTGACTGTTGATTGCCAATCATGTGCATCAGGGGTGACTTGATTGCCAATCATGTGCATCAGGGGTGACTCTTGATTGCCAATCATGTACATCAGAGGTGACTGTTGATTGCCAATCATGTGCATCAGGGGTGATTGTTGATTGCCAATCATGTGCATCAGGGGTGACTTGATTGCCAATCATGTGCATCAGGGGTGACTGTTGATTGCCAATCATGTGCATCAGGGGTGACTGTTGATTGTCAATCATGTACATCAGAGGTGACTGTTGATTGCCAATCATGTGCATCAGAGGTGACTGTTGATTGTCAATCATGTACATCAGGGGTGACTGTTGATTGCCAATTGTGTGCATCAGGGGTGACTGTTGATTGCCAATCATGTACATCAGGGGTGACTGTTGATTGCCAATCATGTGCATCAGAGGTGACTGTTGATTGCCAATCATGTGCGGAGACACGCAGCTGGGGAGTGATAGGCCAGCAATGTCATGTGGCTTTGTTGGGCTCAGTATAGTATTTCACAGGAAAAGAGAATTTTTTTCTCTCTGAAATTCATCTATTCAAGATGTTACCAATACATAGTGACATGGCTTTGAGATGTAAGCCTGAAGTGTTATATCATTGAGGTGATCTACAGCCAGGAGATGTTCCAGGTGTTTTACT
Source organism: Littorina saxatilis (assembly GCF_037325665.1). Taxonomy (NCBI): domain Eukaryota; kingdom Metazoa; phylum Mollusca; class Gastropoda; order Littorinimorpha; family Littorinidae; genus Littorina; species Littorina saxatilis. The sequence goes on from NW_027127220.1 coordinate 71,704, forward strand.
GAAGGTTGTGACACAGTGTTATATCATTGAGGTGATCTACAGCCAGGAGATGTTCCTGGTGTTTTCCTGAAGGTTGTGACACAGTGTTATATCATTGAGGTGATCTACAGCCAGGAGATGTTCCTGGTGTTTTACTGAAGATTGTGACACAGTGTTATATCATTGAGGTGATCTACAGCCAGGAGATGTTCCTGGTGTTTTCCTGAAGGTTGTGACACAGTGTTATATCATTGAGGTGTGATCTACAGCCAGGAGATCTTCTTCTACTTCTGCGTTCGTGGGCTGAAACTCCCACGTACACTCGTGTTTTTGTTTTTTTTGCACGAGTGGAATTTTACGTGTATGACCGTTTTTTACCCCGCCATTTAGGCAGCCATACGCCGTTTTCGGAGGAAGCATGCTGGGTATTTTCGTGTTTCTATAACCCACCGAACTCTGACATGGATTACAGGATCTTTTTCGTGCGCACTTGGTCTTGTGCTTGCGTGTACACACGGGGGTGTTCGGACACCGAGGAGAGTCTGCACACAAAGTTGACTCTGAGAAATAAATCTCTCGCCGAACGTGGGGACGAACTCACGCTGACAGCGGCCAACTGGATACAAATCCAGCGCGCTACTGACTGAGCTACATCCCCGCCCCATACAGCCAGGAGATGTTCCTGGTGTTTTCTTGAAGGTTGTGACAGTGTTATATCATTGAGGTGATCTACAGCCAGGAGATGTTCCTGGTGTTTTCCTGAAGGTTGTAACACAGTGTTATATCATTGAGGTGATCTACAGCCAGGAGATGTTCCT
>NW_027127220.1:77500-92500 GCF_037325665.1 Littorina saxatilis
CCATCAGCTCTCCAGAACATGGCCAACTAACTGGTGCAGTTCTGACTCAAAAACCTTTAGCTTTACCGAGCCACTGTCCTTAACCTATCAGACGGAACATTTCCGGCGAAGCCTACCCCTTCTGGTAGCGGCATTCCGCCTAAAACGTTCGCTACTTGTTACTTTCGACTCGGCCCCTACGTCAGACAGCTTATGGCTTCAAACGTACAAGCCTCTTCGTTTAAGGTTAAATGGCTTTACAGTCGCACTTCAGCGACTATCGCCGGGCAACAAGAAGGACTCGCATAACTTCGAAAGTTTCAGCGATTCACTTTAAGAGGTTACGGAAAGAACTAAGGACACCATCATGTGGCGACCCTTATGTTCGGCACAGAAGCTTTTAGCATTGGGGATCTTTTTCCCATACGCAAAAGATAGGGAACACTTATGTTTTTGGCAATAACAGATAGAAACACATACCTTGTGGTTCAGTGATTCAACTTCGGCATTACGCCCCTCAGGGTCCTTTTCTCCCGCGAGTTAACAAGCTACACTCTTACTGTAGTCTTCCCAGCGGCGGCCCCTGGATTTTGCACAACTTTGCAATGTGCTAGGAGGCCTCTCCTACATTGCAGAATAGTACTCAGTTTTACGCCCAGTCAAAATCTCAAGCCTTCTCGGCTAAGCCATCGAAGTGACGTCACACTCGTCACAGTATGGTATAGGCTTCCAGCTCTACTGCGTCTACCCCTCTTTTCCTCTGGATTTAGCTCAAAGAAGGCTGAATCACGGAACTCCAGTTTCAGGGATTCAGCTTCGGATACATACTCAGATCCCTCTGCATGGTTTCTAGCGACAATATAGGCCGAGTCACTTCCGCAAAAAGGCAGAAAGAGGGTACAACTTTCCAGCACTTGAAGTACCAGTTAACGAAACCTTGGCAAACAGAGCTCTATCCCTAAGCCAGTTCTCTTACCTTGAAGATATCTTCTCAAGGTTTCAGAACTAACTCCACGTAATGCCTCTAGCCATACAGTCAGACTTTCTCGTTTTACAATGAAAGGCTGCAACACGGTCTCTTTCCGACCACTGAGGTTAAGCAGCATCGGGCCCGGTTACTACCGGGATTTGGCCTAGTGGTAAGGCGTCCGCCCCGTGATCGGGAGGTCGTGGGTTCGAACCCCGGCCGGGTCATACCTAAGACTTTAAAATTGGCAATCTAGTGGCTGCTCCGCCTGGCGTCTGGCATTATGGGGTTAGTGCTAGGACTTGTTGGTCCGGTGTCAGAATAATGTGACTGGGTGAGACATGAAGCCTGTGCTGCGACTTCTGTCTTGTGTGTGGCGCACGTTATATGTCAAAGCAGCACCGCCCTGATATGGCCCTTAGTGGTCGGCTGGGCGTTAAGCAAACAAACAAACAAACAAACTATCGGGATGGGTGACCGTTTTGAACAGGGGCCCGTCCGGCAATCTTTTTAACTTTCAAGCTGCAGCCTTACGGCTTCAGCTATTGTACTGTCGTTTACTCAAACACAACTTCAGCAGTACTTCCCTCCCACGAGGGCTACACGTCCGGTTTAACAGGAGTTCGCCCTCTTTCTTTCAAGCCACCGCATAGGGGCGTAGGGACATGGGTCTATAGTTCTCACTGATACCATTGAGGACAACGGTTGTCTTCTCTGGAGCTTGATTTCCTCTCAGAACTTCATCCTTTTCTTTGAAAAAGACCAGTGACATTCTGTCACACTCTCGCAAACGGGGCCTTCCTCCTCTCTCATAAGTCTGTTGAGACAAGGCGGAAAGGAAAAGAGGGGGGGGGGGGGGGGCGTGTGCGTAACTTGGACAGTTCTCCCTTGGGCTCTGTCCAGGCTGTGCGAGATAGAACATGGACCTAATCCTAGGCCTTACCCGAATTAGGCAATGTTTCTCCCCAATCTTATCAATGTGACTTACTTAGCTCGCATTATAAGATTACAGGTCTCTCTTCACAGAGAGACCATATGCTAGATAGCGTTCATAACCAAAAGGTCACAGCAAGACAAGTCCGAGTCTTTTGGTACCGGAGTTTCTACGCTCCACAGATTTGGAACTGCTGCAGTCCGCTAGCCTTCATAAACATGACGCGCGAAACGCTCTCCCTTTTTACTCCTAGCTACAGCGCGCAGAGGTAGCGAGATTCACGCACTCTTCGGCTTACCGGGAGACGTAGTTTTCAATAGAGACGCTCTATCTCACTCCGTTTCCGGCCAGACTTCTTAGCCAAGAATCAGAAGCCAGGACAACCATCTCCGATGGTCAAAGTTCTTCCTCTTTATAGGATTCTCACCGCAGGCGACCCAGTCTTATGAATCTGACCAGTTAGATCACTATGCTCTTTCCTGTCTTATGAATCTGACCAGTTAGATCACTATGCTCTTTCCTGTCTTATGAATCTGACCAGTTAGATCACTATGCTCTTTCCTGTCTTATGAATCTGACCAGTTAGATCACTATGCTCTTTCCTGTCTTATGAATCTGACCAGTTAGATCACTATGCTCTTTCCTGTCTTATGAATCTGACCAGTTGGATCACAATGCTCTTTCCTGTCTTATGAATCTGACCAGTTAGATCACTATGCTCTTTCCTGTCTTATGAATCTGACCAGTTAGATCACTATGCTCTTTCCTGTCTTATGAATCTGACCAGTTAGATCACTATGCTCTTTCCTGTCTTATGAATCTGACCAGTTAGATCACTATGCTCTTTCCTGTCTTATGAATCTGACCAGTTGGATCACAATGCTCTTTCCTGTCTTATGAATCTGACCAGTTAGATCACTATGCTCTTTCCTGTCTTATGAATCTGACCAGTTAGATCACTATGCTCTTTCCTGTCTTATGAATCTGACCAGTTGGATCACTATGCTCTTTCCTGTCTTATGAATCTGACCAGTTAGATCACTATGCTCTTTCCTGTCTTATGAATCTGACCAGTTAGATCACTATGCTCTTTCCTGTCTTATGAATCTGACCAGTTAGATCACTATGCTCTTTCCTGTCTTATGAATCTGACCAGTTAGATCACTATGCTCTTTCCTGTCTTATGAATCTGACCAGTTAGATCACTATGCTCTTTCCTGTCTCACACAAGAGCTTTAAGATCACAGGCAAAAGCTACTCTTATCGTCTTTGAACACAAAGGGTTTAAGATCACAGGCAAAAGCTACTCTTATCGTCTTTGAACACAAAGGTAGATAAGGACATATCTAAGTTGGTGCTAAAATCGGGAAGATTATCTGAAGTCCTTGACTCCGCCTACTGGAGATCGGAGGACGTCTTTATCAACCTCTACCTGCGCGACTTTTCCAGCGCGCGACAGGACGGTTCCAATGCACTACCAGCAATGGTAGCAGCAGGGCAAATTATTGCCTAGTTCATAGAGTGAGCATCCCACCACCTGCATTAGCAATCTGCTATATGTGAGTTGGGATAAGATATGTAATTTAATCGAAAATTTTAGTAATACATTTTCATTTGATTAACCTTTAGCACTCCAGATTCCAGCCAGCATTACTTCCCCTGTAGCCACATTATTTTGCTTTCCTGGCATAAGAATAACACCCACTCACTTTCAACACTTACAACTTCTTTGAAAATGCACTATAAGCATGAAACTTTGTGGTTGTGATGGGGTTATATTTAACATTAAAATATTTTGTTTGCATGCATCATTTATTTTCTTAGCAATAAATACAAATAAAAAATGAAAAGGGGTCATGTTGGCTAGTCCGTGGAATTTTGTGAAACTAACCAGTCTATGCCTGGTGAAACTCCTTTGAACAGGTAATCATGTTGACCATCCAACTTCCTAATCCTGGTTTCTAAATAGGATGTGTGGACCAGTGCATGTCATAGGACAATTGTTTTACTAGTTCGGTTTGCAACAACAAGCAGAGAAAAGCTTTGATCTCCACTAGATCCACAGGTCGCCATTTCCGAACACGCGAACTTTTTACGTCTTGTCACTGGCTTGCTTTGCGCTGAATTTCAGTCAGTTTCTACGCAGTGTCTCTTCGACAAGCTAGTCGAGCATTTGCTACGCAAAAAAACCGCAGAAGAAAGTATCCAACATCAGTCAGATTATCGGTAATGTTTGCTGGTCCTGTCATTTCACTAAACTGGACCAGCCACTGTTTGTATCCATCTGCACTTTCGTAAATTCTGTTTCGTAACCGTCATTGTCACTTGACGAACTGTCATTTTTTTCACCGCGATACACAGTTCATTGCAAAGATCTTCCTCAGTAATTCGTTCCGATTCCGCATACAATTTGTTGTCAAGAAACAACTCAAAAGAAAGTTTCAAACTCATCATCCTCCATCTTGCTTGTCAAAGCACTAAAGTATTTTATCGATGCAAAAACAAAAGCAGAAAACTTCGACGAAACTGACTCAAATTCAGCGCACACGACACAACGAGATAACGGAAGGAAGTGAGCCTCGCTCTGGCTCAAGTGCCGGTAAAAATACCGTTATTCTCATATGCAAATACGAACGAGAAGTTGGTCATACGAACAAGCCTAGCACTGGCGACGCAAGTTAATTACCTCCCTCCTACCCCGCTATTAAGATTTTCTCAAAAAAAGAAGGGGTTTAATCGCTTCAGTGGGAATGATTCAATATGGCCGCGCAGTGTATGCGCGCGCAAGTAGGAAGGCAGCCTCGGTCTGGCCTATGTCCTGTTTATAGGTCAGGGTCGTTCTTTTTTTAGAGTTGCCTCCCTTGTTACCAAGGTGATGCGTAGTACAGCGTTCTAGCACTAAACTGAAGCAAATTCCTATATGTGAGTTGGGTGAGTATATTAATCAAATGAAAATTTATTACTAAAATGTTCGATTGTGTGTGATGATGTCTACAGGCTCACAGTCCAGCGGACGCGGAGGACGGCATGCAGTTCATGCAGGAGATGATCGAGTTGTCCAAACACCAGCAGCCCGAAGGTCAGGGTCACACTCACTTCCCTCTGTCTCCACTCTCTCTCACTTGTTAATGTTTCTTTTAGTTTCTGAGATAACGGTCAATTCCCAGAACTCTTAGTTGATAGAGCTGCCATGACACCAGCAGCCCGAAGGTCACGGTTTCACACACTTCTCTCCGTCTCTACTCTCTCTCACTTGTACATGTTTCTTTTTACTTTCTCTGACCTCATGCTAGCGCTGACAAAACAGTAAATTCCCAGAACTGTTGGTTGATAGAACTGTCATGACACCAGCAGCCTGAAGTTCAAGGTCACCTGCTTTTGTGACAGTCTTAACTTCGGTTTCTTTTGCTCTCTGTGATGTAATAATGCCACGGCTGAGAGGATGGTGTGAACAAAATGATGAATTCTATGAAGTGTTGGGTGATGGAGTTGTAAGAAGTGAATGTGTTGTACCGCTGTGTTCAGCCCAACACGACGCCATGTTGGTTGATGTAGTTGTTGAGGCATGAGATAGAGGTGAATCATGTTAATCCGCTGTGGGCAGCCCAACACGACGCCATGTTGGTTGATGTAGTTGTTGAGGCATGAGATAGAGGTGAATCGTTAATCCGCTGTGGGCAGCCCAACACGACGCCATGTTGGTTGATGTAGTTGTTGAGGCATGAGATAGAGGTGAATCATGTTAACCGCTGTGTGCAGCTCAGCATGACCCCATGTTGGTTGATGTAGTTGTTGAGGCATGAGATAGAGGTGAATCATGTTAACCGCTGTGTGCAGCTCAACACGACCCCATGTTTATCCACGTCACCATCCCCGGCCTGAAGGAGACGGAGGTGATCCGCGCCGGCCCCGCACAGTTTGGGTACGACCTCAAGGACAACACACCCGTGAGTAGCATTCAAATGGGATTTGTGTGAATCAATGTTTTATATTCTGACCATGAGTGTGTTGGGTCTGTCAGAATCGTGTCAGTTTCTACGTGTATTTTAGTGTTAATAAAGTTGTGTTTGTCTTCATGTTCATGCACTGTCATTTCTCAGGCTTGTGGGGGGCAGGTAGCGGTGTGTTACCTGTCATTTCTCTGGCTTGTGGGGGGCAGGTAGCGGTGTGTTACCTGTCATTTCTCAGGCTTGTGGGGGGCAGGTAGCGGTGTGTTACCTGTCATTTCTCAGGCTTGTGGGGGGCAGGTAGCGGTGTGTTACCTGTCATTTCTCAGGCTTGTGGGGGGCAGGTAGCGCTGTGTTACCTGTCATTTCTCTGGCTTGTGGGGGGCAGGTAGCGGTGTGTTACCTGTCATTTCTCAGGCTTGTGGGGGGCAGGTAGCGGTGTGTTACCTGTCATTTCTCAGGCTTGTGGGGGGCAGGTAGCGGTGTGTTACCTGTCATTTCTCAGGCTTGTGGGGGGCAGGTAGCGGTGTGTTACCTGTCATTTCTCAGGCTTGTGGGGGGCAGGTAGCGGTGTGTTACCTGTCATTTCTCAGGCTTGTGGGGGGCAGGTAGCGGTGTGTTACCTGTCATTTCTCAGGCTTGTGGGGGGCAGGTAGCGGTGTGTTACCTGTCATTTCTCAGGCTTGTGGGGGGCAGGTAGCGGTGTGTTACCTGTCAGTGTGAGGTTTGTGTGATGACACACGGCATGCTGTCACACTCACTGACGACAGGGGGCAGGTAGCGCTATGTTACCTGTCAGTGTGAGGTTTGTGTGATGACACACGGCATGCTGTCACACTCACTGACGACAGGGGGCAGGTAGCGCTATGTTACCTGTCAGTGTGAGGTTTGTGTGATGACACACGGCATGCTGTCACACTCACTGACGTAGCGCTATGTTACCTGTCAGTGTGAGGTTTGTGTGATGACACACGGCATGCTGTCACACTCACTGACGACAGGGTGCAGGTAGCTATATGTTACCTGTGATGTGTGTGCAGGTGACAGGCATGCTGGCGGTGTCACGGCCGTACCGAGCGTGCAAGGAGATGGAGAACGTTCAGGAGCTTGCCGGACACATCGTGATCCTGGAGCGAGGCGACTGCATGTTTGTTGACAAGGTCAGTCAGCACTGATGTAACGGTCAGCTCTCACCAGGCGCCACTCTCTCTCTAACCAACTTTCCACTCATTCTCTAACCAACTTTCCACTCACTCTCTAACCAACTTTCCACTCATTCTCTAACCAACTTTCCACTCACTCTCTAACCAACTTTCCACTCATTCTCTGACCAACTTTCCACTCACTCTCTAACCAACTTTCCACTCATTCTCTGACCAACTTTCCACTTTCTCTCTGACCAACTTTCCACTCTCTCTCTAACCAACTTTTCACTCACTCTCTGACCAACTTTCGACTTTCTCTCTAACCAACTTTCCACTCACTCTTTGACCAACTTTTCCCTCACTCTCTGACCAACTTTCCACTCACTCTCTGACCAACTTTCCACTCTCTCTCTGACCAACTTTCCACTCACTCTGACCAACTTTCCACTCACTCTGACCAACTTTCCACTCATTCTCTAACCAACTTTCCACTCACTCTGACCAACTTTCCACTCATTCTCTAACCAACTTTCCACTCACTCTGACCAACTTTCCATTTACTCTCTAACCAACTTTCCACTCTCTCTCTGACCAACTTTCCACTCACTCTGACCAACTTTCCACTCTCTCTCTGACCAACTTTCCACTCTCTCTCTAACCAACTTTCCACTCACTCTGACCAACTTTCCACTCTCTCTCTAACCAACTTTCCATTCACTCTCTAACCAACTTTCCACTCACTCTCTAACCAACTTTCCACTCACTCTGACCAACTTTCCACTCACTCTGACCAACTTTCCACTCATTCTCTAACCAACTTTCCACTCACTCTGACCAACTTTCCACTCATTCTCTAACCAACTTTCCACTCACTCTGACCAACTTTCCATTTACTCTCTAACCAACTTTCCACTCTCTCTCTGACCAACTTTCCACTCACTCTGACCAACTTTCCACTCTCTCTAGCTCTCTGACCAACTTTCCACTCATTCTCTAACCAACTTTCCACTCACTCTGACCAACTTTCCACTCATTCTCTAACCAACTTTCCACTCACTCTGACCAACTTTCCATTTACTCTCTAACCAACTTTCCACTCTCTCTCTGACCAACTTTCCACTCACTCTGACCAACTTTCCACTCTCTCTCTGACCAACTTTCCACTCTCTCTGACCAACTTTCCACTCTCTCTCTAACCAACTTTCCATTCACTCTCGAACCAACTTTCCACTCACTCTCTCACCAACTTTCCACTCACTCTGACCAACTTTCCACTCTCTCTTACCAACTTTCCACTCACTCTGACCAACTTTCCACTCTCTCTCTAACCAACTTTCCTCTCACTCTCTTACCAACTTTCCACTCACTCTGACCAACTTTCCACTCACTCTGACCAACTTTCCTCTCACTCTCTTACCAACTTTCCACTCTCTCTCTAACCTACTTTCCACTCTCTCTCTAACCAACTTTCCACTCTCTCTCTAACCAACTTTCCACTCACTCTGACCAACTTTCCACTCACTCTGACCAACTTTCCTCTCACTCTCTAACCAACTTTCCACTCACTCTGACCACCTTTCCACTCTCTCTCTGACCAACTTTCCACTCTCTCTCTAACCAACTTTCCACTCACTCTGACCAACTTTCCACTCACTCTGACCAACTTTCCACTCACTCTGACCAACTTTCCACTCACTCTCTAACCAACTTTCCACTCACTCAGACCAACTTTCCACTCACTCTATGACCAACTTTCCTCTCACTCTCTTACCAACTTTCCTCTCTCTCTGACCAACTTTCCTCTCACTCTCTGACCAACTTTCCTCTCTCTCTCTGACCAACTTTCCACTCACTCTCTTACCAACTTTCCTCTCACTCTGACCAACTTTCCACTCACTCTGACCAACTTTCCACTCACTCTCTAACCAACTTTCCTCTCACTCTGACAAACTTTCCACTCACTCTCTTACCAACTTTCCTCTCACTCTCTAACCAACTTTCCTCTCACTCTCTAACCAACTTTCCTCTCACTCTGACCAACTTTCCACTCACTCTCTTACCAACTTTCCTCTCTCTCTCTAACCAACTTTCCACTCATTCTCTGACCAACTTTCCACTCACTCTGACCAACTTTCCTCTCACTCTCTAACCAACTTTCCACTCTCTCTCTCTAACCAACTTTCCACTCATTCTCTGACCAACTTTCCACTCACTCTGACCAACTTTCCTCTCACTCTCTAACCAACTTTCCACTCTCTCTCTAACCAACTTTTCACTCATTCTCTAACCAACTTTCCTCTCACTCTCTAACCAACTTTCCACTCACTCTAACCAACTTTCCACTCTCTCTCTAACCAACTTTCCACTCATTCTCTAACCAACTTTCCTCTCACTCTCTAACCAACTTTCCACTCACTCTAACCAACTTTCCACTCTCTCTCTGACCAACTTTCCACTCTCTCTAACCAATTTTCCTCTCACTCTCTAACCAACTTTCCACTCACTCTAACCAACGTTCCACTCACTCTCTAACCAACTTTCCACTCATTCTCAACCAACTTTCCTCTCATTCTCTAACCAACTTTCCTCTCACTCTCTAACCAACTTTCCACTCATTCTCTAACCAACTTTCCTCTCACTCTGACCAACTTTCCACTCACTCTCTAACCAACTTTCCACTCTCTCTCTAACCTACTTTCCTCTCACTCTGACCAACTTTCCTCTCACTCTCTAACCAACTTTCCTCTCACTCTCTAACCAACTTTCCTCTCATTCTCTAACCAACTTTCCTCTCACTCTAACCACCTTTCTACTCATTCTCTAACCAACTTTCCTCTCACTCTGATCAACTTTCCTCTTACTCTCTAACCAACTTTCCACTCACTCTCTAACCAACTTTCCTCTCATTCTCTAACCAACTTTCCTCTCACTCTCTAACCAACTTTCCACTCATTCTCTAACCAACTTTCCTCTCACTCTCTAACCAACTTTCCACTCACTCTCTAACCAACTTTCCTCTCATTCTCTAACCAACTTTCCTCTCACTCTCTAACCAATTTTCCACTCACTCTAACCAACTTTCCACTCTCTCTCTGACCAACTTTCCTCTCATTCTCTAACCAACTTTCCTCTCACTCTCTAACCAACTTTCCTCTCATTCTCTAACCAACTTTCCACTCACTCTCTTACCAACGTTCCACTCACTCTGACCAACTTTCCACTCTCTCTCTAACCTACTTTCCACTCTCTCTCTAACCAACTTTCCACTCACTCTGACCAACTTTCCTCTCACTCTCTTACCAACTTTCCACTCACTCTGACCAACTTTCCTCTCACTCTCTTACCAACGTTCCACTCACTCTGACCAACTTTCCACTCTCTCTAACCTACTTTCCACTCTCTCTCTAACCAACTTTTCACTCACTCTCTGACCAACTTTCGACTTTCTCTCTGACCAACTTTCCACTCATTCTCTAACCAACTTTCCACTCACTCTCTGACCAACTTTCCACTCTCTCTCTTACCAACTTTCCACTCACTCTCTGACCAACTTTCCACTCTCTCTCTGACCAACTTTCCACTCTCTCACTTACCAACTTTCCACTCACTCTCTGACCAACTTTCCACTCTCTCTCTCTAACCAACTTTACACTTTCTCTCTGACCAACTTTCCACTCACTGTCTGACCAACTTTCCACTTTCTCTCTAACCAACTTTCCACTCACTCTCTGACCAACTTTCCACTCACTCTCTGACCAACTTTCCACTCTCTCTCTAACCAACTTTATACTCTCTCTCTGACCAACTTTCCTCTCACTCTCTTAACAACTTTCCACTCACTCTGACCAACTTTCCACTCACTCTCTTACCAACTTTCCACTCACTCTGACCAACTTTCCACTCTCTCTCTAACCAACTTTCCTCTCACTCTCTAACCAACTTTCCTCTCACTCTCTTACCAACTTTCCACTCACTCTGACCAACTTTCCACTCACTCTGACCAACTTTCCTCTCACTCTCTTACCAACTTTCCACTCTCTCTCTAACCTACTTTCCACTCTCTCTCTAACCAACTTTCCACTCTCTCTCTAACCAACTTTCCACTCATTCTCTAACCAACTTTCCACTCACTCTCTGACCAACTCTCCACTCATTCTCTAACCAACTTTCCACTCATTCTCTAACCAACTTTCCACTCACTCTCTGACCAACTCTCCACTCATTCTCTAACCAACTTTCCACTCACTCTCTGACCAACTTTCCACTCACTCTCTGACCAACTTTCCACTCTCTCTCTGACCAACTTTCCACTCATTCTCTGACCAACTTTCCACTCACTCTGACCAACTTTCCACTCTCTCTCTAACCTACTTTCCACTCTCTCTCTAACCAACTTTCCACTCTCTCTAACCAACTTTCCACTCATTCTCTAACCAACTTTCCACTCACTCTCTGACCAACTCTCCACTCATTCTCTAACCATCTTTCCACTCATTCTCTAACCAACTTTCCACTCACTCTCTGACCAACTTTCCACTCATTCTCTAACCATCTTTCCACTCACTCTCTGACCAACTTTCCACTCTCTCTCTGACCAACTTTCCACTCTCTCTCTAACCAACTTTCCACTCATTCTCTGACCAACTTTCCACTCACTCTCTGACCAACTTTCCACTCATTCTCTAACCAACTTTCCACTCACTCTCTGACCAACTTTCCACTCTCTCTCTCTGACCAACTTTCCACTCACTCTCAAACCAACTTTCCACCCACTCTCTGACCAACTTTCCACTCTCTCTCTAACCAACTTTCCACTTTCTCTCTAACCAACTTTCCACTCTCTCTCTAACCAACTTTATACTCTCTCTGTGACCAACTTTCCACTCTCTCTCTGACCATCTTTCCACTCTCTCTCTGACCAACTTTCCACTCACTGTCTGACCAACTTTCCACTCTCTCTCTAACTAACTTTACACTTTCTCTCTAACCAACTTTCCACTCACTCTGACCAACTTTCCACTCTCTCTCTAACCAACTTTCCACTCTCTCTCTAACCAACTTTCCACTCTCTCTCTCTAACCAACTTTCCATTCACTCTCTGACCAACTTTCCACTCTCTCTCTCTAACCAACTTTATACTCTCTCTCTGACCAACTTTCCACTCACTCTTCACTAACTCACATTTTTTTTCTCTCTCTCTCTCTCTCTCTCTCTCTCTCTCTCTCTCTCTCTCTCTCTCTCTCTCTCTCTCTCTCTCTCTCTCTCTCTTTCCCCCTCCCCCCCCCCCCCCCCAAACAAAAGTACCTTTTTGACTCACATGCGAAGCAAAAGTGAGTCTATGTACTCACCCGAGTCGTCCGTCCGGAAAACTTTAACGTTGGATATTTCTTGGACACTATTCAGTCTATCAGTACCAAATTTGGCAAGATGGTGTATGATGACAAGGCCCCAAAAAAACATACATAGCATCTTGACCTTGCTTCAAGGTCAAGGTCGCAGGGGCCATAAATGTTGTTTAAAAAACAGCTATTTTTCACATTTTTCCCATTTTCTCTGAAGTTTTTGAGATTGAATACCTCACCTATATATGATATATAGGGCAAAGTAAGCCCCATCTTTTGATACCAGTTTGGTTTGCCTTGCTTCAAGGTCAAGGTCACTGGAGCTCTTCAAAGTTGGATTGTATACATATTTTGAAGTGACCTTGACCCTGAACTATGGAAGATAACTGTTTCAAACTTAAAAATTATGTGGGGCACATGTTATGCTTTCATCATGAGACACATTTGGTCACATATGATCAAGGTCAAGGTCACTTTGACCCTTATGAAATGTGACCAAAATAAGGTAGTGAACCACTAAAAGTGACCATATCTCATGGTAGAAAGAGCCAATAAGCACCATTGTACTTCCTATGTCTTGAATTAACAGCTTTGTGTTGCATGACCTTGGATGACCTTGACCTTGGGTCAAGGTCACATGTATTTTGGTAGGAAAAATGTGTAAAGCAGTTCTTAGTGTATGATGTCATTGCTAGGTTTAGTTATTTGACCTTGACCCTGAAGGTCAAGGTCATGTAAAGGTCAAGGTCAAGCATGTGAGTCGTATGGGCTTTGCCCTTCTTGTTTTCTCAAGAAAATACCCCTAGTACTGCTTTCAAGAGCTTCGTTTGACTTGGACGTGACTTGTGTGTGATTTCAGGCCAGGAACCTTCAGCGGATAGGGGCCATAGGCGGCATTGTCATCGGTAAGTGTCGTGGTTAAAACACTTACTTTATTGGCCTCTTCCTCGGGGCAGTGTTTGTTTGAAAAGGGAGGGTTGCGTTTAACCGTGTTATCTTCATGTGGTTTGAGTGAGTGTCAGAGAGAGTCAGAGAGAGGTAGAGAGGGTGTGTGTGTGCCTGTGTGTGTGTGCCTGTGTGTGTGTGCCTGTGTGTGTGTGTGCCTGTGTGTGGGTGTCTGTGTGTCTGTGTCGGTGTGTGTGCCTGTGTGTGTGTGTGTGTGTGTGCCTGTGTGTGTGCCTGTGTGTGTGTGTGCCTGTGTGTGCCTGTGTGTGTGTGCCTGTGTGTGTGTGCCTGTGTGTGTGTGTGGCTGTGTGTGTGCCTGTGTGTGTGTGTGTGCCTGTGTGTGTGTGTGCCTGTGTGTGTGCCTGTGTGTGTGTGCCTGTGTGTGTGTGTGTGGCTGTGTGTGTGTGCCTGTGTGTGTGTGTGGCTGTGTGTGTGTGCCTGTGTGTGTGTGTGGCTGTGTGTGTGTGCCTGTGTGTGTGTGTGTGGCTGTGTGTGTGTGTGTGTGCCTGTGTGTGTGTGTGGCTGTGTGTGTTTGCCTGTGTGTGCGTGTGTGTGTGTGCCTGTGTGTGTGCCTGTGTGTGTGCCTGTGTGCCTGTGTGTGTGTGTGGCTGTGTGTGTGTGCCTGTGTGTGTGTGTGCCTGTGTCTGTGTGTGCCTGTGTGTGTGTGCCTGTCTGTGTGTGCCTGTCTGTGTGTGCCTGTGTGTGTGTGCCTGTGTGTGTGTGCCTGTGTGTGTGTGCCAGTGTGTGTGCATGTGTATGTGTGTGTGTGTGCCTGTGTGTGTGTGTGCCTGTGTGGCTGTGTGTGCCTGTGTGTGTGTGTGCCTGTGTGTGTTTGTGTGTGTTTGTGCCTGTGTGTGTGTGTGTGCCTGTGTGTGTGTGTGTGGCTGTGTGTGTGTGTGCCTGTGTGTGTGTGTGTGCCTGTGTGTGTGTGGCTGTGTGTGTGTGCCTGTGTGTGTGTGTGGCTGTGTCTGTGTGTGTGTGTGCCTGTGTGTGTGCCTCTGTGTGTGTGTGTCTGTGTGTGTGTGTGACTGTGTGTGTGTGTGCCTGTGTGTGTGTGCCTGTGTGTGTGTGTGTGTGTGTGCCTGTGTGTGTGTGTGCCTGTGTGTGTGCCTGTGTGTGTGCCTGAGAGAGAGAAAGTAAGAGGGAGAGAGAAAAGTGCAAGCCTGACAGTGTCAGTGTTGACATTACCTTGGACGTGTCTCTGGTAGCAGACATGTGAGTGTGCTGCTGAAGATGGTCAGTGTTGTAACACTGAATGATATGATGATTGTTGTATATGGTCTGTATGTTGTAACACTGAATGATATGATGATTGTTGTATATGGTCTGTATGTTGTTGCACAGACCACACAGAGGGCAGCACCAGTGAGTCCCAGCCGCTGTTTGCCATGTCGGGCGACGGAACCAACGACGTTGACATCCCCATGCTCTTCCTCTACCACTCTCAGGGCCAGCAACTCCTTCACATGCTGGAAGACAACTCTTTCCTGCAGGCCACGCTCTCTGCCTCCTCCGGTGGGTGTCATGGTGTGTGTGTCATGGGGTGTGTGTCATGGTGTGGGTGTGTGTGTCTGTGTGTATCTGTGTGTGTGTGTGTGTGTCTGTCTGATTGTGTGTGTGTATGTGTATGCATGCGTACAAAGGCTGAGTTAAGAAATATCTCAGTGAGCAGTGGCGTTGGCTTCAAAGCAGTCGTGGCTATCGGCGTGGGTTTGATCCTGACGTGCGACGAGGGATTTAT
>NW_027127220.1:97500-107744 GCF_037325665.1 Littorina saxatilis
GTCTAATCTGTTTTGTGTTTTTGGATAGGGGGGGGGGGGGGGTAGGAGGATGAAGGGTTGCATATGATGGTGAGGGGTGTGTGTGTGTACAAGAGTTGAATAATTGTGACTTCCAACCTCTTTAAGTATCACTGTTCTGACTGACAGTATGGTCACACTCATAAGAAGAACACCTAACTCAGTGTTGGGCATTTCTGACTGACAGTCTGGTCACACTCATAAGAAGAATACCTAGCTCAGTGTTGTGCGTATATCATGTAAATGAGGTCATGTCAAGCAAGTCTGGCAGGGACTTATTTTTCCACTGCTTATAAGTCACCGAGACAAACGTCATTATAGAAAAAAAAATTGCGCTGGCTAATTAACCTTGATGAATTTTTAGAACTAAAACGTCACGCCACACTTTCAGAGTGACGTATCTTTACTTTGGCGTGATAGATTGCACGAGGCTTTAGAAGAGATCGAGGTTCCAAAACAAGCGTCTTCAAGTTAGCTGCCTCGACTGCAGGATATTTTCAGTAAAATACACGTAAGTTCAGTATGTAGGATAAACAGAATACTACATGGCTTGCTGTTTCGTACCTGATTTACACGAGTTGCTTTTTCAAGTAGTGAACTGCTCGTTTTCACTCGCAGTTCAATATTTAAAAAACAACTCGTGTAAATCTGGTACGACACAGCAAGCCATATAGTATTCTCTATTTATCTCACGCGTATACTGATGTCAACCGCTCGAGATAGGCAGTTTGAAACTTATAACTAAAATGAGATGGGCAGATTGTTCATAAATCAAGTTTTTTGCGTTTTTCTCAAAACTCTCAAAAATGACATAGGCAATTATGTTTTGAGCGTGACGATATTATTCTGATATTCTAGACCTGCAATTCCAACACTGACTGATGTCATGTGACAGTCACCCCTGTGGTCCAGTCTGTGTTGCGGCATGTGTCAGTCAAACTGATGTCATGTGACAGTCACCCCTGTGGTCCAGTCTGTCTTGCAGCGTGTGTCAGACTGATGTCATGTGACAGTCACTCCTGTGGTCCAGTCTGTCTTGCGGCGTGTGTCAGACTGATGTCATGTGACAGTCACCCCTGTGGTCCAGTCTGTCTTGCGGCGTGTGTCAGCCAGACTGATGTCATGTGACAGTCACCCCTGTGGTCCAGTCTGTCTTGCAGCGTGTGTCAGACTGATGTCATGTGACAGTCACCCCTGTGGTCCAGTCTGTCTTGCGGCGTGTGTCAGCCAGACTGATGTCATGTGACAGTCACCCCTGTGGTCCAGTCTGTCTTGCAGCGTGTGTCAGACTGATGTCATGTGACAGTCACCCCTGTGGTCCAGTCTGTCTTGCGGCGTGTGTCAGCCAGACTGATGTCATGTGACAGTCATCCCTGTGGTCCAGTCTGTCTTGCGGCGTGTGTCAGACTGATGTCATGTGACAGTCACCCCTGTGGTCCAGTCTGTCTTGCGGCGTGTGTCAGACTGATGTCATGTGACAGTCACCCCTGTGGTCCAGTCTGTCTTGCGGCGTGTGTCAGACTGATGTCGTGTGACAGTCACCCCTGTGGTCCAGTCTGTCTTGCGGCGTGTGTCAGACTGATGTCATGTGACAGTCACCCCTGTGGTCCAGTCTGTCTTGCGGCGTGTGTCAGACTGATGTCATGTGACAGTCACCCCTGTGGTCCAGTCTGTCTTGCGGCGTGTGTCAGACTGATGTCATGTGACAGTCACCCCTGTGGTCCAGTCTGTCTTGCGGCGTGTGTCAGACTGATGTCGTGTGACAGTCACCCCTGTGGTCCAGTCTGTCTTGCGGCGTGTGTCAGCCAGACTGATGTCATGTGACAGTCATCCCTGTGGTCCAGTCTGTCTTGCGGCGTGTGTCAGACTGATGTCATGTGACAGTCACCCCTGTGGTCCAGTCTGTCTTGCGGCGTGTGTCAGACTGATGTCATGTGACAGTCACCCCTGTGGTCCAGTCTGTCTTGCGGCGTGTGTCAGACTGATGTCATGTGACAGTCACCCCTGTGGTCCAGTCTGTCTTGCGGCGTGTGTCAGACTGATGTCGTGTGACAGTCACCCCTGTGGTCCAGTCTGTCTTGCGGCGTGTGTCAGCCAGACTGATGTCATGTGACAGTCATCCCTGTGGTCCAGTCTGTCTTGCGGCGTGTGTCAGACTGATGTCATGTGACAGTCACCCCTGTGGTCCAGTCTGTCTTGCGGCGTGTGTCAGCCAGACTGATGTCATGTGACAGTCACCCCTGTGGTCCAGTCTGTCTTGCGGCGTGTGTCAGCCAGACTGATGTCATGTGACAGTCACCCCTGTGGTCCAGTCTGTCTTGCGGCCTGTGTCAGACTGATGTCATGTGACAGTGTGGTCCAGTCTGTCTTGCGGCGTGTGTCAGCCAGACTGATGTACACACGTAGTGATGCAGAGTTACCACGTCGTCTTCCTAACTTGCTTCCACATGTTGACTGGTCGCTACACCCGTACTCACCATGCACCGTCTCTGTGTTCCAGGCTAGCGGTAGGATGTGTCTGATGATGTTGGGTGGGTGGTTCTGACCATGCCTGTAAAATGGTGATGTCATTTTCCTCAAATATTGTTATGTGAGAAGATCATGGGGATTCCACATTTTGTGTTTAATTGAGAATTTCAAGGTGATGACCACGTTTGCAAAGTGAAGGTGTGTGTTTATTTTGTGTGTCAGGTGTCTTGCTTGTTTGTCAGTCTGATTACTCCCCCTGCCCTCTTCCCCCCCCCCCCCCCCCCCCCCCTCTTGTAGGGAGTGGGACTAAAACTTTTGTCTGTGGTTTTGTATCATTCTTTCTTCCCTCTGTGAATGGTTTTATTTCTCAAGGTATAATTGCTCAATGGCTTTCCTGCTTGTGCTGAAAACTCGTGCTAAATAATCAGATGACAGTGGTGACGACTGCAGTCTTTGTGCTAAATGATGAGATGACAGTGGTGACGACTGCAGTCTTTGTGCTAAATGATGAGATGACAGTGGTGACGACTGCAGTCTTTGTGCTAAATGATGAGATGACAGTGGTGACGACTGCAGTCTTTGTGCTAAATGATGAGATGACAGTGGTGACGACTGCAGTCTTTGTGCTAAATGATGAGATGACAGTGGTGACGACTGCAGTCTTTGTGCTAAATGATGAGATGACAGTGGTGACGACTGCAGTCTTTGTGCTAAATGATGAGATGACAGATGGCTAGGGCTTTGTTTGTGTTCCGGGGGGTTCTGTTTGAAGAAGAGGTGAAGTTTGTTGCCAAGCAACGATATGTGTTGAAGCCATGCAGGCTGACTTGCAACTGTAAATAACTGTCAATATGTACAGCTAGAAATTGCCTGCAGGCGGCGGGAGTGTGTGTGTGTGTGTCAGGGGGTGGGATAGGAGAGGATGGGGTGGGAGTGATGTGCGTGTGATTGCAAGAATGTCATGGCACAATCCCAGGGTTATGTTTTGGGATGGGGTGGGGGTGATGTGTGTGTGTCAGGGTTATGTTTTGGGATGGGGTGGGGGTGATGTGTGTGTGTCAGGGTTATGTTTTGGGATGGGGTGGGGGTGATGTGTGTGTGTCAGGGTTATGTTTTGGGATGGGGTGGGGGTGATGTGTGTGTGTCAGGGTTATGTTTTGGGATGGGGTGGGGGTGATGTGTGTGTGTCAGGGTTATGTTTTGGGATGGGGTGGGGGTGATGTGTGTGTGTCAGGGTTATGTTTTGGGATGGGGTGGGGGTGATGTGTGTGTGTCAGGGTTATGTTTTGGGATGGGGTGGGGGTGATGTGTGTGTGTCAGGGTTATGTTTTGGGATGGGGTGGGGTGATGTGTGTGTGTCAGGGTTATGTTTTGGGATGGGGTGGGGGTGATGTGTGTGTGTCAGGGTTATGTTTTGGGATGGGGTGGGGGTGATGTGTGTGTGTCAGGGTTATGTTTTGGGATGGGGTGGGAGTGATGTGTGTGTCAGGGTTATGTTTTGGGATGGGGTGGGGGTGATGTGTGTGTGTCAGGGTTATGTTTTGGGATGGGGTGGGGGTGATGTGTGTGTGTCAGGGTTATGTTTTGGAATGGGGTGGGGGTGATGTGTGTGCGGACTTAGAGTCTTCCATACACACGGACATGACTGGCTCTCTCTCTATGTATACATGTGCTTGAGAGAGAGAGAGAGAGATAGAGAGAGGCAGAACAGAGCGATAGTTATGTCTGTACCAAGCAGATTTAAATGTGTGTGTGTGTGTGTGCCTGTATGAGACAGAAACAGAGTTGAGAGTCATGCCTGTACAGTACTGTTGGTACAAAGCAGATCTCATATTAGATGTGCATTTCTTTTTACATTTGATTTATCTTGTCCTGTCTCTGGAGTGTGATAGGAACAGAAACCGTGTTTAGTATTACGCGTGTTGTTGCTTGTAGTTGGAGAGTGCTGAAACTGACCGAAAACGTTGCGTGACACCAAGATACAGCAGTCGTTGAACTGTCGTGAGAAAAGTGAAGAGAAGTTTGGAGTGTGTTGTTGTGACTGGGTGTGTCAGGTGGGTGGAGTGTGTTGTTGTGACTGGGTGTGTCGGGTGGGTGGAGTGTGTTGTTGTGACTGGGTGTGTCGGGTGGGTGGAGTGTGTTGTTGTGACTGGGTGTGTCAGGTGGGTGGAGTGTGTTGTTGTGACTGGGTGTGTCAGGTGGGTGGAGTGTGTTGTTGTGACTGGGTGTGTCGGGTGGGTGGAGTGTGTTGTTGTGACTGGGTGTGTCAGGTGGGTGGAGTGTGTTGTTGTGACTGGGTGTGTCAGGTGGGTGGAGTGTGTTGTTGTGACTGGGTGTGTCGGGTGGGTGGAGTGTGTTGTTGTGACTGGGTGTGTCAGGTGGGTGGAGTGTGTTGTTGTGACTGGGTGTGTCAGGTGGGTGGAGTGTGTTGTTGTGACTGGGTGTGTCGGGTGGGAGGAGTGTGTTGTTGTGACTGGGTGTGTCAGGTGGGTGGAGTGTGTTGTTGTGACTGGGTGTCAGGTGTGTGGAGTGTGTTGTTGTGACTGGGTGTGTCAGGTGGGTGGAGTGTGTTGTTGTGACTGGGTGTGTCGGGTGGGTGGAGTGTGTTGTTGTGACTGGGTGTGTCAGGTGGGTGGAGTGTGTTGTTGTGACTGGGTGTGTCGGGTGGGTGGAGTGTGTTGTTGTGACTGGGTGTGTCAGGTGGGTGGAGTGTGTTGTTGTGACTGGGTGTGTCGGGTGGGTGGAGTGTGTTGTTGTGACTGGGTGTGTCAGGTGGGTGGAGTGTGTTGTTGTGACTGGGTGTGTCGGGTGGGTGGAGTGTGTTGTTGTGACTGGGTGTGTCGGGTGGGTGGAGTGTGTTGTTGTGACTGGGTGTGTCGGGTGGGTGGAGTGTGTTGTTGTGACTGGGTGTGTCGGGTGGGTGGAGTGTGTTGTTGTGACTGGGTGTGTCAGGTGGGTGGAGTGTGTTGTTGTGACTGGGTGTGTCAGGTGGTTGGAGTGTGTTGTTGTGACTGGGTGTGTCGGGTAGGGAACATACTCTTGTCCTAACCACTAGCTCCCAGTCACTCACGATCAACACAAAATGCTGGTGTTTGATTTCTGGCTATCAGTTTTATTGTTTTGTTTTGTCTTGTGGTCTTGTTTCGTGTCAGTGCTGAGTTGTGTGCATTGCTCTAGGGTGATAGTGCACATCATAGTGATACTTTCTTCTACAGGTGTGTGTCAGTGTGTGTGTGTGTGTGTGTAATAGAGTTTGTGCATCAGTGTGTGTATGTGTATGGTTTTGCATGTGTGCGTATGCGTATGTGGGTGAGAGAAAGAGAGTGTGTGTGTGTGTGTGTGTGTGTGTGTGTGTGTGTGTGTGTGTGTGTGTGTGTGTGTGTGTGTGTGTGTGTGTGGTAATGAGTGTTTATACGATTGCGGCTGAGAGCGGAAGAATTGCTGTGATAATTCAAATTCATTGTTAATTTTTTGCAGTTTTGTCTCGAGATAATTATATAACTATTATATGGTTTTTGCCTGTTTGTTGGATGTATTTATTTTGTAGTGGACAATTTTTAACCTGCAATGTAAAAACAATAATTGTTGGTGAAGGGCCCTGATAAGAAAGTTTGAGTTGAATTATTTTGCTTTTCAACCAGCAGGTAGGGGTGGTGCAAGCTAGGTAGTGGATGCTATTGGTTGCCTCTTAGCTTGTCACCACCACAATCTGTCCCAGTTGTGTGCCGTGCTGTGAGGCAAACACAAATATGGAACTTGATTCTTGATTGCACATTGTTACTGCAAATTATTTCACTGTCATTTACTTTTCCTATGTCTTTTTTTGTCTTTTTCTTTTTGGTTATTGGTATTTGTCTGGGTCTGTGTCTGGGTCTGTGTCTGGGTCTGTGTGTACATTTGTGCGTATCAGCTGTGCTTTTAAACGCAGTTCTTATTTCCTTTTTAAATGTTTTTTTTTTTTTTTTTGCATGTGTGTGCATGGATGTTGTTTTTGTCTGTAACGCAGGTTATGTTTCCTTTGTTTGTATGAGTGTACAGGATGAAACAAAGACTCAGAGACATAAGATGGTGGGTTAAAAGTGGATATTTTTCCGATCTCCCAGGTCAACTTATGTGCAGACCTGCTAGTGACTTAACCCCCTTCGTGTGTACACGCAAGCACAAGACCAAGTGCGCACGTAAAAGATTCTGTAATCCATGTCAGAGTTCGGTGGGTTATAGAAACACGAAAATACCCAGCATGCTTCCCCCGAAATATAGAGTGCTTTCCCGTCTGTGCCGAGCGGCTGCATTGCAGGGCTCTCTCATAGTTCGTACTGTGCGCCTTGAGTCGCCTTGTGGTGAGATATGTGCACCATATAATTTCTCGTATTATTATTATTATTATTACTATTATTATTACTATTATTATTACAAGAGTAACCCCCCCCCCCCCCTCCTTCCCTTCCCATTGATGTCTATGTTTAATGCTTAGCAGGACAGAGTGACAGGTGTCTGCAAAATGTGTGTGTGCATGCGTGCACATGTGCATTTGTTTGTGCGTGCGTGTGTGTGTGTGTGTGTGTGTGTGTGTGTGTGTGTGTGTGTGTGTGTGTGTGTGTGTGTGTGTGTGTGTGTGTGTGTGTGTGTGTGTGTGTGTGTGTGTGTGTGTGTGTGTGTGTGTGTGTGAGTGAGAGAATTCATACATTGAGTTCATGTGTGAGTGTGTGAGTGTGTGTGTGTGTCTCTGTGTGTGTGTGTGTGTGTGTGTGTGTGTGTGTGTGTGTGTGTGTGTGTGTGAGAGTGAGAGAATTCATACATTGAGTTCATGTGTGAGTGTGTGTGTGTGTGTCTCTGTGTGTGTGTGTGTGTGTGTGTGGGAGCGTGCATTTGTCTGCATGACTTGTGTGTGTCAGTGAGCAAATAGTGTAACGTTATTCAGGGTTTGTACAGTCAATGATCCCTTCCTGCACTCGCTTTCTACCAGTACACAATAACTTTATTGATGTCGACCAGTACACAATAATTGTATTGATGTCGACCAGTCCGAACTTTCCACAGTGAACGTTCAGTCTTCAGTACAAGTTGATTGGAACAAGTCTTTCATCGCCTGGCTCACTTCCAGTTTCAGACATTGTGAAGCAATGACCTTTATATTTAGCGGTTGAGTGTGACGTCATCACTTTGACACCCCGCGTCACTGTCCCTGTGTTGTGATCATGCTGTGTGTTTGTCAGAGTTATGTTTTATGTTTCCCCCCGCGGGTTAGGGGGAAGAATTTACCCGATGCTCCCCAGCATGTCGTAAGAGGCGTCTTACGGATTCTGTTTCTCCTTTTACCCTGTTTCTCCTTTTACCCTGTTTCTCCTTTTACCCTTGTTAAATGTTTCTTGTATAGAATATAGTCAATGTTTGTAAAGATTTTAGTCAAGCAGTATGTAAGAAATGTTAAGTCCTTTGTACTGGAAACTTGCATTCTCCCAGTAAGGTAATATATTGTACTACGTTGCAAGCCCCTGGAGCAATTTTTTGATTAGTGCTTTTGTGAACAAGAAACAATTAACAAGTGGCTCTATCCCATCCCCCCTTTCCCCGTCGCGATATAACCTTGAACGGTTGAAAACGACGTTAAACACCAAATAAAGAAAGAAAAGAAAGAAAGAAATGTTTTATGTTGTTGATTATTTCATGAACTGTCCACTGCATTTATCTATAAAGAGAACAACACTGAATTCGAGTTGAGTTGTTTTTGGTGTGTATGTGTACCAGTGTCACACACACACACACACACACACACACACACACACACACACACACACACATATGAACTCAGCATATTAAATCTATATCTCTCAAACACACACACACACAATCTGTGCATATACTCTCTCTCTCTCTCTCTCTCTCTCTCTCTCTCTCTCTCTCTCACACACACACAGGGGCGGATCAGTTGCTTTGTAAGGGGGGGGGGGCACTTTGAATCGAAAGTGAATGTGATGGGCGCGAAGCGCCCGAATTTGCTAGGGGGGTCCGGGGCCATGCCCCCCCGTAAAAAAATTTTGCCCAAAGAAGCAAAATGGTGCCATCTGGTGTCATAGAATCAGCATAGAAAAATCTTTTTTTTTCGGGGGGGGGGGGGGGGCACGTGCCCCCTGTGCCCCCCCCCCCCCCCCCCCCCTCGTCCGCCCCTGACACACATTCACACGCATAAATGTACACATTTGTACTCGCTCACACACACACACTTCAGCTTCCCTCTCCCCACAATGGATCTTTCTTCACAAAACAACACCTCAATCTGTGACACAGCTCGCGACGTGTGCAACCACCAGCCTTTGTTGACCGGCTGCCCCTGGTAACGGGGTCCCAGTGCGCGTGCACCGGCCATGCGTGTTGCAATGACACATGTTGTGTTGTAACACACTGCCCTCTCTAGGCCAGAGATATCAGGGAGTGGAACCGTGTCTCTGGTAAAACATACAGTCTCTGGTAGAACCTACCGTCTCTGGTAGAACATACAGTCTCTGGTAGAACATACAGTCTCTGGTAGAACCTACCGTCTCTGGTAGAACATACAGTCTCTGGTACCCAATATTGACAGTCCGTCAATGTTAGATATATTGCTAATTCATCGTTCTTGTATTGGTGAAATTCGTACCGTCTTGTCTCGTTCTTGTATTGGTGAGTACAGTATTCCTTTGTTTTTTAACTTTGTTCATCTTACCACAGTCACTTCGTTGTTTAGAATTCTTTGGACATTTTGTATTTACTGTAAAGAAATTACAAAAGTATTTGTCTCAGTTTTGGCTGTTCCATATTCCGCCCTCTGATTATTATTTCTTTTTGTTCACTCTTTTCTTGTACTTTTCAGTATTTCAAAATGTCTTTTCTTTCAAAAAAGTCTTTAGTCACTTGCTGAACTAAATTCTGGGTCATTACATTTTCATATATATTTGTTTGTTTTTAAATTTAGGTGTTTTTGTTTTTGAAGTGGGGAAGCAATAAAGAGGTCGTCGATATCAAAACTGATATCGACGGAAATGTTGTCGATATCACTTTTGCACTGAGCTCAGTTTTGCCCAATTGACCATTGGAAATCCACGTAACATATGAAATAGCAATATTAGAACCTACTGTCTCTGGTAGAACGAACATTCTCGGGTAGAACGTACAGTCTCTGGTAGAACGTACCTTTCTCGGTTCCAGACTGACCAAACACCGACAGTGACCGCGCAGTCTTTGAGTCGATACGGAGGGAATTGTCACACATCGATAGCTTTGCAAAACTGTATGCTTTATACTCGCTAGCAAGTGCCTGTGTTCGGTTACGGCATTAGAACTTCACGACAATATTTTTCTCTCGTACGTACACACGCAGGCACACACTATAAACCTGGCTACTCTAGCTGGTACTGTGAACATGTGAGATTTGGTTTGTGCACTTGGAGTGAGCATTGCTGTGACGGAAGTGTGATTGCTGTGACGGAAGTGTGATTGCTGTGACGGAAGTGTGATTGCTGTGACGGAAGTGTGATTGCTGTGACGGAAGTGTGATTGCTGTGACGGAAGTGTGATTGCTGTGACGGAAGTGTGATTGCTGAATTGAACAGTGACAAAAAGAGTGTGGCTCGTGTGTCAAGTTTTATCGGCAGTACAGTCTGGAAGGCCCTGATATGGCCCTTCGTGGTCGGCTGGGCGTAAAGCAAACAAACAAACAAACAGTCTGGAAGGTAAGTAATCATCATGTATGTATATCATGTATATATTCAAGGTAAGCT
>NW_027127220.1:107944-128359 GCF_037325665.1 Littorina saxatilis
GACGTCATATCTGGCCTATTAAAAATAAAGTTGACGCCGCCGCATTAAATTCATTGAATTTTTCGTCTAACACTCTCTGACCCGGTCTGACTAGGACTAGGAAATTGTTTTTAAGATCTGATTTGTCAATTACAATTAGGGTCGAAACTAAAAGTGCAATTACAGATTGACCAATACATGTCTTGTCTTGTATTGTATTGTATTGTATTGTATTTCTTAGCACTTGCTGAATGAAATAATATCATGT
Organism: Littorina saxatilis; assembly: GCF_037325665.1. NCBI lineage: Eukaryota > Metazoa > Mollusca > Gastropoda > Littorinimorpha > Littorinidae > Littorina > Littorina saxatilis. The sequence goes on from NW_027127220.1 coordinate 108,192, forward strand.
GCTGTGTTTGGATTGGAAATCTAATAACAATTCAAGAAAATTATTTTTTTTCAAGTACGTTTTAGTTGTAATCAAGACAATGAAAGCGCTGTCTCGGTCATCGCAGGGTTTTGGCTAGCCCATAACCTACTGATCTCGAGGGAAAAAGATCGAACACCGATTGACAAAAACAAAGAAGAAAAGATTTCGCTAATATTTTGCCTGTGATGTTTCAACGTGTGAAAAAATAATGAGAGTAATCAATGGGACAGACTTTATGGGACAGACTTTATGGGACAGACTGTTGAATATGATGACATGCCAAGAATCAAATAAACGAGGGTTGGGTAATTGAATAGGGTATCTGTCCAATCAATTACAATCACAGGACCTATTATGGAAGTGGTGTTAATCCCAGGTTTCCGATTGTTGTGATGATGTGTTTCTATTTGAATTATTGTAACTTTTCTTTCTGATATGGCTGAAAATAGCGTTTTCGTAGGCTAAAACAAGATCAGTTTCTCGATTCGTCTATCTCTACGTTATTTGGTCACTTCCACTTAAAACAGCCCGTATATCATTTATAATGAATACCAAAAGGTGCCTAAGAAGCTAGCCTGGAAGTTCGTTGACGGAAAATGTGTCATATCTGCTTTTCCTTCCAATCAATGACAATGTTTCAACTTGACCAGATCAGTGTTTCCTATTTTCCAGCACATAGAACTAGCGTGTGTCTTTCCTTCCGACCAAACTTTCCACTTTTTCAGATCTAAAACCCCAAGGTGACGATGTCCGAAAGCAAGATGGCGGAACCGGATATCCAGCCCATGTCGGCAGAGGACGTGTTGGCCAGCAAGCCGCCGCCATCTTACGAAGAGGCGATGGGTCAGTTTGTGACGTCAGTGAAAGAGACACAGGACGAGTCGCCTCCCCTGTCCTATATCGACATCATGCCTCGCATGACGGACCAAGGCAACATGAAGAACAACATGCCCCCAGCCTTTGAAAAGTTCAGGTCGGTACTGAATTCAGGGTAATGTTACCGGCACGGTTGGCCTAGTGGTAAGGCGTCCGCCCCGTGATCTGGAGGTCGTGGGTTCGAACCCCGGTCGGGTCATACCTAAGACTTTAAAATTGGCAATCTAGTGGCTGCTCCGCCTGGCGTCTGGCATTATGGGGTTAGTGCTAGGACTGGTTGGTCCGGTGTCAGAATAATGTGACTGGGTGAGACATGAAGCCTGTGCTGCGACTTCTGTCTTGTGTGTGGCGCACGTTAAATGTCAAAGCAGCACCGCCCTGATATGGCCCTTCGTGGTCGGCTGGGCGTTAAGCAAACAAACAAACAAACAAACAAACAAACAAGTCGCGTAAGGCGAAAATACAATATTTAGTCAAGTAGCTGTCGAACTCACAGAATGAAACTGAACGCAATGCCATTTTTCAGCAAGACCGTATACTCGTAGCATCGTCAGTCCACCGCTCATGGCAAAGGCAGTGAAATTGACAAGAAGAGCGGGGTAGTAGTTGCGCTAAGAAGGATAGCACGCTTTTCTGTACCTCTCTTTGTTTTAACTTTCTGAGCGTGTTTTTAATCCAAACATATCATATCTATATGTTTTTGGAATCAGCAACCGACAAGGAATAAGATGAAAGTGTTTTTAAATTGATTTCGACAATTTAATTTTGATAATAATTTTTATATATTTAATTTTCAGAGCTTGTTTTTAATCCAAATATAACATATTTATATGTTTTTGGAATCAGCAAATGATGGAGAATAAGATAAACGTAAATTTGGATCGTTTTATAAATTTTTATTTTTTTTTACAATTTTCAGATTTGTAATGACCAAAGTCATTAATTAATTTTTAAGCCACCAAGCTGAAATGCAATACCGAAGTCCGGGCTTCGTCGAAGATTACTTGACCAAAATTTCAACCAATTTGGTTGAAAAATGAGGGCGTGACAGTGCCGCCTCAACTTTCACGAAAAGCCGGATATGACGTCATCAAAGACATTTATCAAAAAAATGAAAAAAACGTTCGGGGATTTCATACCCAGGAACTCTCATGTCAAATTTCATAAAGATCGGTCCAGTAGTTTAGTCTGAATCGCTCTACACACACACACACACACACACACACACGCACAGACAGACACACATACACCACGACCCTCGTTTCGATTCCCCCTCGATGTTAAAATATTTAGTCAAAACTTGACTAAATATAAAAAGGGTAATGTTGAACTTTAGCGTTGTCAATTCAGAGCTCACAATCTTGCGGCATTATTTATTATTTTATGATGCGAGCCGCTTTTGGTTTTTTTGTCATGGTTTGTATGTAAATGTGGTGGCCGACGTCATGGTTTGTGTGTGGGTATGTGTGGCAGTGACGTCATGGTTTGTGTGTGTGTATGTGTGGCAGTGACATCATGCGTGGCGCCAACATGTGGCTACAAAGCAACCCCGCCCTGCGCGTGTGGAAATGCGAAACTGTGGAGCGGAAAGTGGAGCTCGGTCCCGTCGTGCATCTGGACAGCACGCTGCACCACGAGTCTTCCGGTGGGGCCAACGTCTATGTCTTCGGCGTCAGGTGGGAGATGCAAACACACTCACTCTGTTTTTTCGTGTTTTTTTTAGATAATGTTTTGTTTTTGTTTTGGGATTTTCAGTTGCAGCGGGAAGAGTTGTAAACCGTAATCAGAGACAAGCTAGAGCCAGCTGATGCATGGCTGCTTCATGTACCGAAGTTTGCGTGACATGTGATCCGTTGAGCTTACCGATAGAGGGCGCTGTTCAGTACTTATTTAGGGCGACTGATTCAGGGTGTGGACTTGTATTGTCCAGTTTCGCTATCTCAAGAAGCCGACCATTTGGTCTTTGCTGATACCGGCACGGTTGGCCTAGTGGTAAGGCGTCCGCCCCGTGATCTGGAGGTCGTGGGTTCGAACCCCGGTCGGGTCATACCTAAGACTTTAAAATTGGCAATCTAGTGGCTGCTCCGCCTGGCGTCTGGCATTATGGGGTTAGTGCTGGGACTGGTTGGTCCGGTGTCAGAATAATGTGACTGGGTCAGTGAGACATGAAGCCTGTGCTGCGACTTCTGTCTTGTGTGTGGCGCACGTTATATGTCAAAGCAGCACCGCCCTGATATGGCCCTTCGTGGTCGGCTGGGCGTTTAAGCAAAACAAACAAAGTCTTTGCTGATTACAGTTTATAAGCATGATCAAAATGCAACTCAAGAGTGTTGTCGCATAAAAAAAGTTTCACGTAGGCCTTATGCGATTTATTTTAGATGTTTTGTTGTCGATGTAGTTGCCTCCCTTGCGGTTATGAAAAGAACTGGCCATTGAAAAACGAGTCGCGGATGTTCCTCTCGTTTTCCTTATTTCATGAACCTGGCTTACTGTGTTTGGATTTGTTTCTGCTTTTTGTGTAGGGGTCAGGGGGTGCAGTTTGGATCATGGATTTGTTTCTGCTTTTTTGTAGGGGTCAGGGGGTGCAGTTTGGATCATGGATTTGTTTCTGCTTTTTGTGTAGGGGTCAGGGGGTGCAGTTTGGATCATGGATTTGTTTCTGCTTTTTGTGTAGGGGTCAGGGGGTGCAGTTTGGATCATGGATTTGTTTCTGCTTTTTGTGTAGGGGTCAGGGGGTGCAGTTTGGATCATGGATTTGTTTCTGCTTTTTTGTAGGGGTTAGGGGGTGCAGTTTGGATCATGGATTTGTTTCTGCTTTTTGTGTAGGGGTTAGGGGGTGCAGTTTGGATCATGGATTTGTTTCTGCTTTTTGTGTAGGGGTCAGGGGGTGCAGTTTGGATCATGGATTTGTTTCTGCTTTTTGTGTAGGGGTTAGGGGGTGCAGTTTGGATCATGGATTTGTATGTTGTACTGTACCCCTGCCTCATGTTAGAGGCCCATCCCTCTCTTACACTAGCTTGAATCGTGCTGAGTGCCGGTGTGTGTTGACAGACTGAGTGCCGGTGTGTGTGTTGACAGACTGAGTGCTGGTGTGTGTTGACAGATTGAGTGCCGGTGTGTGTTGACAGACTGAGTGCCGGTGTGTGTTGACAGACTGAGTGCCGGTGTGTGTGTTGACAGACTGAGTGCCGGTGTGTGTTGACAGACTGAGTGCCGGTGTGTGTGTTGACAGACTGAGTGCCGGTGTGTGTGTTGACAGACTGAGTGCCGGTGTGTGTGTTGACAGACTGAGTGCCGGTGTGTGTGTTGACAGACTGAGTGCCGGTGTGTGTGTTGACAGACTGAGTGCCGGTGTGTGTTGACAGACTGAGTGCAGGTGTGTGTGTTGACAGACTGAGTGCCGGTGTGTGTTGACAGACTGAGTGCCGGTGTGTGTGTTGACAGACTGAGTGCAGGTGTGTGTGTTGACAGACTGAGTGCCGGTGTGTGTTGACAGACTGAGTGCCGGTGTGTGTGTTGACAGACTGAGTGCTGGTGTGTGTTGACAGACTGAGTGCCGGTGTGTGTGTTGACAGACTGAGTGCTGGTGTGTGTTGACAGACTGAGTGCCGGTGTGTGTGTTGACAGACTGAGTGCCGGTGTGTGTGTTGACAGACTGAGTGCCGGTGTGTGTTGACAGACTGAGTGCCGGTGTGTGTGTTGACAGACTGAGTGCCGGTGTGTGTGTTGACAGACTGAGTGCTGGTGTGTGTTGACAGACTGAGTGCCGGTGTGTGTGTTGACAGACTGAGTGCCGGTGTGTGTTGACAGACTGAGTGCCGGTGTGTGTGTTGACAGACTGAGCGCTGGTGTGTGTTGACAGACTGAGTGCCGGTGTGTGTGTTGACAGACTGAGTGCCGGTGTGTGTGTTGACAGACTGAGTGCCGGTGTGTGTTGACAGACTGAGTGCCGGTGTGTGTGTTGACAGACTGAGTGCCGGTGTGTGTTGACAGACTGAGTGCCGGTGTGTGTGTTGACAGACTGAGTGCAGGTGTGTGTGTTGACAGACTGAGTGCCGGTGTGTGTTGACAGACTGAGTGCCGGTGTGTGTGTTGACAGACTGAGTGCTGGTGTGTGTTGACAGACTGAGTGCCGGTGTGTGTGTTGACAGACTGAGTGCTGGTGTGTGTTGACAGACTGAGTGCCGGTGTGTGTGTTGACAGACTGAGTGCCGGTGTGTGTGTTGACAGACTGAGTGCTGGTGTGTGTTGACAGACTGAGTGCCGGTGTGTGTGTTGACAGACTGAGTGCCGGTGTGTGTGTTGACAGACTGAGTGCCGGTGTGTGTTGACAGACTGAGTGCCGGTGTGTGTGTGTTGACAGATTGAGTGCCGGTGTGTGTGTTGACAGACTGAGTGCCGGTGTGTGTTGACAGACTGAGTGCCGGTGTGTGTTGACAGGCTGTGGCTGACGAGGAGGACGGACCCCAAGGAAGACATACAGGAGCTGTGTCTGCTCAACGTCCCGCCCCCCGTCAAGGAGATCCCGGTCACCATAGGGCACTGCGGGCCCTTCATGGGCATGGGGATGGGGATGGAGGGGATGGGGATGTATCCCGTGATGCACTTCGGCAGGCTGGGCCGCAGAAGGATGATGGTGACGCAGGGAATGATCCAGACATACGAGGGCCTGTCCAAAGCTTGTGACAGTTATAACGAAGCCACCAAGGCTGATCCACTAGACGGTGAGTTGGTGTGTGTGTGTGTGTGTGTGTGTGTGTGTGTGTGTGTGTGTGTGTGTGTGTGTGTGTGTGTGTGTGTGAATGAATGCAAATGCGCTAGTACGCTATCATACAGGAACAAACACAACTCCAAATGTAGGTTCCCTCCACTGTATTATACAGTTACAAAAAACATACACACAAATACACACAATCATGAACATAAATGTTAGGTATTCCATAATCAGGTACTCACAGGTTTGGATGCAAAAACAACTCGAGATTACAATCTCGTGCACAATTTCACTAACAAAACCCTCTACCCTTCACTTATGTAGAGAAATACACAAACAGTCCGTGAACTCACAGGCACACGATATCTACTTTACTGGTATCGAATCACGGCTCATGTGCAGTCAGAAAAACAGTTACAGTTCACACTCCGGCAGACTCAAATCACTGTCTGCTCTGCCTACTAAACACTCATTATATCTTACGTAATTAAGATCTTATAGACATATTTTAACTCTGTTCATACACAGAATTACACAGCGTCTATGGCCGTTCACTAGGAAATGTATCTGAATACTAATTCCTTCCACTGGCGACCTCGGTCTACTCAGTTCCTTTCGTCCTGTGACCTCTATGGTCCAACTATACGGACAACCATAACCTTGCAATAACTTCGCGAAATCCCGTCGAATTTCAGCTATGCTGGTCTAGAGTTACGATACTTCGGCGGCTTCTCAGATCCTTCACACTTGTCATCTGGCCGCTATCTCCCTCTCAGACCGGTTATACGACGCACTGCACAACATAAATAGCGGACATCTTGTCTTAGATATCTGTCTGCTATGTTTACAGTTTACAGTGTTAGTCGATTCAACTTATGCGATAAACACTCTAGCGATATTCGAATGCTTATTCCATTTACCTGTTAAGTGCTTTCCTGTCGCATCTATCCGGGCTTCCTTTCTCCCGGCCGATTACTCGGACAACCCCTCAATGTCCAAGGACAGTGGTAAAGTGTAACAATACCCTAGTTGCGATTTACAACATCAACTATCTTCGGTCTGAATTCACAGTGCGTGCCACACACTTTGCTATGTCACGCTCAGTATATCTCTGGTTAGCGCTCTAAAAGCGTGGAGGATATCACTGTCAAACTTTGCCTGTTAGTGTTATTCGTGATTTCCTTCACAGTGTGTGTGTGTGTGTGTGTGTGTGTGTTTGTGTGTGTGTGTGTGTGCGTGTGTGTGTGTTTTGAGAGAGTCAGACAGAGAGAGACAGACAGATAGAGAGTCAGACAGAGAGAGACAGACAGATAGAGAGTCAGACAGAGAGAGACAGACAGACAGACAGACAGACAGCCCGACAGACAGACAGACAGACAGACAGACAGACAGTATGACGCTATCGACCTGTCTCGCCCCCCAGGCTCAATCCTCAACGTGGAGACGACGCCCGTCAAGTTCGGGGACAGGTTTTCTGGCCGCGAGGCTGACCCGGATGTGACGTCATGGAGCGAGTCGGGCAAGAGCGGCAAGTTGTTCAGCACGAAGCGCTTCACCAACATCCTCAGGGTCTTCTACGTCAAGGGGCCGCCACGTCACGAGACACTCAGTCAGTCTTGGCTCAATTTATGTCACCCTCTGTGTATGCGCGGTAGTCTGCGTGTGCCAATGGTAGTCACTCTGCAGGGGTTGAAGGAAGCATTGGACCTAGTGTATGAGAGGGAGGGGCTTCCAACATGAGACAGGAGTACAGGGGCTGGACCTAGTGCATGAGAGGGAGGGGCTTCCAACATGAGACAGGGATACAGGGGCTGGACCTAGTGTATGAGAGGGAGGGGCTTCCAACATGAGACAGGGATACAGGGGCTGGACCTAGTGCATGAGAGGGAGGGGCTTCCAACATGAGACAGGGATACAGGGGCTGGACCTAGTGCATGAGAGGGAGGGGCTTCCAACATGAGACAGGGGTACAGGGCTGGACCTAGTGTATGAGAGGGAGGGGCTTCCAACATGAGACAGTGATACAGGGGCTGGACCTAGTGTATGAGAGGGAGGGGCTTCCAACATGAGACAGGAGTACAGGGGCTGGACCTAGTGTATGAGAGGGAGGGGCTTCCAACATGAGACAGGGATACAGGGGCTGGACCTAGTGTGTGAGAGGGAGGATCTTCCAACATGAGACAGGGGTACAGGGCTGGACCTAGTGTATGAGAGGGAGGGGCTTCCAACATGAGACAGGGGTACAGGGGCTGGACCTAGTGTATGAGAGGGAGGGGCTTCCAACATGAGACAGGGGTACAGGGGCTGGACCTAGTGTGTGAGAGGGAGGGGCTTCCAACATGAGACAGGGATACAGAGGCTGGACCTAGTGTATGAGAGGGAGGGGCTTCCAACATGAGACAGGGATACAGGGGCTGGACCTAGTGCATGAGAGGGAGGGGCTTCCAACATGAGACAGGGATACAGGGGCTGGACCTAGTGCATGAGAGGGAGGGGCTTCCAACATGAGACAGGGGTACAGGGGCTGGACCTAGTGTATGAGAGGGAGGGGCTTCCAACATGAGACAGGGGTACAGGGGCTGGACCTAGTGTATGAGAGGGAGGGGCTTCCAACATGAGACAGGGATACAGGGGCTGGACCTAGTGTATGAGAGGGAGGGGCTTCCAACATGAGACAGGGGTACAGGGGCTGGACCTAGTGTGTGAGAGGGAGGGGCTTCCAACATGAGACAGGGGTACAGGGGCTGGACCTAGTGTATGAGAGAGAGAGGGGCTTCCAACATGAGACAGGGGTACAGGGGCTGGACCTAGTGTATGAGAGGGAGGGGCTTCCAACATGAGACAGGAGTACAGGGGCTGGACCTAGTGTATGAGAGGGAGGGGCTTCCAACATGAGACAGGGGTACAGGGGCTGGACCTAGTGTATGAGAGGGAGGAGCTTCCAACATGAGACAGGGATACAGGGGCTGGAACTAGTGTATGAGACGGAGGGGCTTCCAACATGAGACAGGGGGACAGGGGCTGGACCTAGTGTGTGAGAGGGAGGGGCTTCCAACATGAGACAGGGGTACTGGGGCTGGACCTAGTGTGTGAGAGGGAAGGGCTTCCAACATGAGACAGGGGTACAGGGGCTGGACCTAGTGTATGAGAGGGAGGGGCTTCCAACATGAGACAGGGGTACAGGGGCTGGAACTAGTGTATGAGAGGGAAGGGCTTCCAACATGAGACAGGGGTACTGGGGCTGGACTTAGTGTGTGAGAGGGAGGGGCTTCCAACATGAGGCAGGACCTAGTGTGAAAAGAGGGAGGGACTTCCAAACTGAGGGAGGGATACAGGGTTGTTTAACTATTGCCGGCATCACTTCATGACCCTCATGACGTAATGAATGACGTCATTGTGTGTTGCAGACATGCAGACGTTCCTGCCCAAAGTGTTGCGAGAACCGGAGTGGAACCGGTCCGCTCAGTTCGACACGTTTGACGGCGTGCTGGCACAGACACAGCAATGGCTGCAGTCACAGAGTGTAAGTATAGTCACAGACACAGCAATGGCTGCAGTCACAGAGTGTAAGTATAGTCACAGACACAGCAATGGCTGCAGTCACAGAGTGTAGGTATAGTCACAGACACAGCAATGGCTGCAGTCACAGAGTGTAAGTATAGTCACAGACACAGCAATGGCTGCAGTCACAGAGTGTAAGTATAGTCACAGACACAGCAATGGCTGCAGTCACAGAGTGTAAGTATAGTCACAGACACAGCAATGGCTGCAGTCACAGAGTGTAAGTATAGTCACAGACACAGCAATGGCTGCAGTCACAGAGTGTAAGTATAGTCACAGACACAGCAATGGCTGCAGTCACAGAGTGTAAGTATAGTCACAGACACAGCAATGGCTGCAGTCACAGAGTGTAAGTGTAGTCACAGACACAGCAATGGCTGCAGTCACAGAGTGTAAGTGTAGTCACAGACACAGCAATGGCTGCAGTCACAGAGTGTAAGTGTAGTCACAGACACAGCAATGGCTGCAGTCACAGAGTGTAAGTGTAGTCACAGACACAGCAATGGCTGCAGTCACAGAGTGTAAGTATAGTCACAGACACAGCAATGGCTGCAGTCACAGAGTGTAAGTGTAGTCACAGACACAGCAATGGCTGCAGTCACAGAGTGTAAGTATAGTCACAGACACAGCAATGGCTGCAGTCACAGAGTGTAAGTGTAGTCACAGACACAGCAATGGCTGCAGTCACAGAGTGTAAGTATAGTCACAGACACAGCAATGGCTGCAGTCACAGAGTGTAAGTGTAGTCACAGACACAGCAATGGCTGCAGTCACAGAGTGTAAGTGTAGTCACAGACACAGCAATGGCTGCAGTCACAGAGTGTAAGTGTAGTCACAGACACAGCAATGCAATGGCTGCAGTCACAGAGTGTAAGTATAGTCACAGACACAGCAATGGCTGCAGTCACAGAGTGTAAGTGTAATCACAGACACAGCAATGGCTGCAGTCACAGAGTGTAAGTATAGTCACAGACACAGCAATGGCTGCAGTCACAGAGTGTAAGTGTAGTCACAGACACAGCAATGGCTGCAGTCACAGAGTGTAAGTATAGTCACAGACACAGCAATGGCTGCAGTCACAGAGTGTAAGTGTAGTCACAGACACAGCAATGGCTGCAGTCACAGAGTGTAAGTATAGTCACAGACACAGCAATGGCTGCAGTCACAGAGTGTAAGTGTAGTCACAGACACAGCAATGGCTGCAGTCACAGAGTGTAAGTGTAGTCACAGACACAGCAATGGCTGCAGTCACAGAGTGTAAGTGTAGTCACAGACACAGCAATGCAATGGCTGCAGTCACAGAGTGTAAGTATAGTCACAGACACAGCAATGGCTGCAGTCACAGAGTGTAAGTATAGTCACAGACACAGCAATGGCTGCAGTCACAGAGTGCAAGGGCGGATCAATTCACTTTGGAGGGGGGGTTACAAAATGACTGCGAAGATACAAGTTGACGGCGCCGAAGGCGCCTAAGCCTCTAGGGGGGTCCGGGGGCATGCTCCCCTGGAAATTTTTTTTATCCAAAGAAGCAAAATAGAGCTATCTGGTGCATCCTGAGCCAATAAATTACCCCTTTTTGGGGTGGGTGGGGGGGGGGGTTACGTAACCCGTGTAACCCCCCCCCCCCAGATCCGCCCTTGGAGTGTAGGTATAGTCACAGACACAGCAATGGCTGCAGTCACAGAGTGTAAGTGTAGTCACAGACACAGCAATGGCTGCAGTCACAGAGTGTAAGTATAGTCACAGACACAGCAATGGCTGCAGTCACAGAGTGTAAGTATTGTCACTTGTCACCGATACGAACAGTGCCTCACACAGTGCCTCACACAGTGCCTCACACAGTGCCTCACACAGTGCCTCACACAGTGCCTCATATTAGCAATATGTGTCTAGCATGTATGTCTTAAGTTAATAAAGTGCGAGTGTTCTGGGAAAGGTGTGTGTGTGTGTGTGTGTGTGTGTGTGTGTGTGTGTGTGTGTGTGTGTGTGTGTGTGTGTGTGTGTGTGTGTGTGTGTGTGTGTGTGTGTGCAAGAGAGAATTCTACTTTGGATGCAAGTATTCGATCATCCAGCAAAAACACAAGTATTCGCGGACGCCTTGTTTTCCAAGTGATTTATCAAAATTCCAAAGGCATGCCCCCCACACCAACACCCCCGTCCCCCACACACACACCAGTGCACGTGCTGTTGTCACGCTGTGTGCAGGGAGTGCGCGTGGTGAGCATCGAGACTCGAGACACAGAGTTCCACGCTGGCTTCGGTGAGTGGAGTGTTGTTTACACCTGGTGTTCGGTGAGTGGAGTGTTGTTTACACCTGGTGTTCTGTGAGTGCAGTGTTGTTTACACCTGGTGTTTGGTGAGTGGAGTGTTGTTTACACCTGGTGTTCGGTGAGTGGAGTGTTGTTTACACCTGGTGTTCGGTGAGTGGAGTGTTGTTTACACCTGGTGTTCTGTGAGTGGAGTGTTGTTTACACCTGGTGTTCTGTGAGTGGAGTGTTGTTTACACCTGGTGTTCTGTGAGTGGAGTGTTGTTTACACCTGGTGTTCTGTGAGTGGAGTGTTGTTTACACCTGGTGTTCTGTGAGTGGAGTGTTGTTTACACCTGGTGTTCGGTGAGTGGAGTGTTGTTTACACCTGGTGTTCTGTGAGTGGAGTGTTGTTTACACCTGGTGTTCTGTGAGTGGAGTGTTGTTTACACCTGGTGTTCTGTGAGTGGAGTGTTGTTTACACCTGGTGTTCTGTGAGTGGAGTGATGTTTACACCTGGTGTTCTGTGAGTGGAGCGTTGTTTACACCTGGTGTTCTGTGAGTGGAGTGTTGTTTACACCTGGTGTTCTGTGAGTGGAGTGTTGTTTACACCTGGTGTTCTGTGAGTGGAGTGTTGTTTACACCTGGTGTTCTGTGTGTGGAGTGTTGTTTACACCTGGTGTTCTGTGAGTGGAGTGTTGTTTACACCTGGTGTTCTGTGAGTGGAGTGTTGTTTACACCTGGTGTTCGGTGAGTGGAGTGTTGTTTACACCTGGTGTTTGGTGAGTGGAGTGTTGTTTACACCTGGTGTTCGGTGAGTGGAGTGTTGTTTACACCTGGTGTTCGGTGAGTGGAGTGTTGTTTACACCTGGTGTTCTGTGAGTGGAGTGTTGTTTACACCTGGTGTTCTGTGAGTGGAGTGTTGTTTACACCTGGTGTTCGGTGAGTGGAGTGTTGTTTACACCTGGTGTTCTGTGAGTGGAGTGTTGTTTACACCTGGTGTTCTGTGAGTGGAGTGTTGTTTACACCTGGTGTTCTGTGAGTGGAGTGTTGTTTACACCTGGTGTTCGGTGAGTGGAGTGTTGTTTACACCTGGTGTTCGGTGAGTGGAGTGTTGTTTACACCTGGTGTTCGGTGAGTGGAGTGTTGTTTACACCTGGTGTTCGGTGAGTGGAGTGTTGTTTACACCTGGTGTTCGGTGAGTGGAGTGTTGTTTACACCTGGTGTTCGGTGAGTGGAGTGTTGTTTACACCTGGTGTTCTGTGAGTGGAGTGTTGTTTACACCTGGTGTTCGGTGAGTGGAGTGTTGTTTACACCTGGTGTTCGGTGAGTGGAGTGTTGTTTACACCTGGTGTTCTGTGAGTGGAGTGTTGTTTACACCTGGTGTTCGGTGAGTGGAGTGTTGTTTACACCTTGTGTTCGGTGAGTGGAGTGTTGTTTACACCTGGTGTTCGGTGAGTGGAGTGTTGTTTACACCTGGTGTTCTGTGAGTGGAGTGTTGTTTACACCTTGTGTTCGGTGAGTGGAGTGTTGTTTACACCTGGTGTTCGGTGAGTGGAGTGTTGTTTACACCTGGTGTTCGGTGAGTGGAGTGTTGTTTACACCTGGTGTTCGGTGAGTGGAGTGTTGTTTACACCTGGTGTTCGGTGAGTGGAGTGTTGTTTACACCTGGTGTTCGGTGAGTGGAGTGTTGTTTACACCTGGTGTTCGGTGAGTGGAGTGTTGTTTACACCTGGTGTTCGGTGAGTGGAGTGTTGTTTACACCTGGTGTTCGGTGAGTGGAGTGTTGTTTACACCTGGTGTTCGGTGAGTGGAGTGTTGTTTACACCTGGTGTTCTGTGAGTGGAGTGTTGTTTACACCTGGTGTTATGTGAGTGGAGTGTTGTTTACACCTGGTGTTCGGTGAGTGGAGTGTTGTTTACACCTGGTGTTCGGTGAGTGGAGTGTTGTTTACATCTGAGGCGCGTTGCTTAGGCAGACCGTAACAGAACGGTTGCAAACGATTTCTAGGCAACGCATAGTTTTGTCGTATCGCTCGCTAACGCTCGCGAACGTTTGCATGCGCTCGGCACGAGTACCATTGTCTGGGGTCACTGAAGCGTAACAAAGACGACCGCTCGCCGAGAATGGTCTAGCATTCTGTAACGTACCTGGGAGGTGGCACGCCAGAAACTATTGCACTGGACTGAGCTTGCTCTTTGACTCTCTCTCTCTTTCTCTCTATCGCAGTCTCGGGCGGGGACGTAGCTCAGTTGGTAGCGCGCTGGCTTTGTAGCCAGTTGGTCGCTATCAGCGTGGGTTCGATCCCCACGTTCGGCGAGAGATTTATTTCTCGGAGTCAACTTTGTGCAGACTCTCTTCGGTGTCCGAACACCCCCGTGTGCACACATGCGCACGAAAAAGATCCCACGTTCACAGCGAAAGTCTCAGGGCTTGGAAAACACGAAGACACGCATTCATCATCTCTCGTCTCCGATTATCATGATCGTATTTCGATACTTTGACGAGACAAACCCAATGCTGGTGTGTCGAAGAAGGGCTTGGAAAACACGAAGACACGCATGCATCATCTTTCGTCTCCGATTATCATGATCGTATTTCGATACTTTGACGAGACAAACCCAATGCTGGTGTGTCGAAGAAGACAGCCACAGCGGGCTTGTTCGAATCAAAGTATCACACCATATCTTCAACGTATTACCAATACCTGTCCCAATATAGACCAGTTGGTCTAAGAGGACGTTAAACCCTAAAAGTCAGTCGCAGTCTCTCTGTCTGTCTCGCTTTCTCTGTCCCTCTGTGCCTGTCTCTCTGTCTACGTCTCTGTCTCTCTCTCTTTCTCATTCTTTCTTTCTCTCTCCCCCCCCCCCCCCCATAGTCCCTCTCCATATCCCTCTCCCTATGTCTTTCTCTTTCTTTTTACCTCTCTCTCTATATCTGTCTGTCTCTCTTTGTGTCCGTCTGAAAGTCTCTCTCTCGTATCTTTTTTGCTCCCTTTCTATCTCTTTCTCTCTCTCTTTCGCTCTCTTTTCCCTCCCTCCTCTCTCACACACACACACACACACACACACACACACACACACACACACACACACACACACACACACACACTGACACACACACATTCTTTATGTTCGGCAGTCTCTCTGTCTCCCCCTCGCTCTCTCTCTCTCTCTCTGTTTCTCTTTCTCTCTCCCCCTCTCTCTCTTTGTCTCTCTCTGAGGGCCCCAAAGGGGGGGTATCATCACGATTACGGGAAGGGAAATTTTAGCTTTCACGATCACAGTTACCTTGATTTTTGTTTTCACGATCACGAACACCTTGACGAATAGAGGATCATAGAGTGATACAGCTGTGAAAAATGTACGTTGAAAATAAAATGCTTTGCAATAATGCCCATCACAATCACGAAAACAAATGACGATCACGATCACGAGACTTGATTTTTTTGTCATCACGGATCACGGGCAAAGTCCCATCACGATCACAGAAATGGAAATTTCGGCAATCACGGTCACAGAAAGGTAAAAAACACACCAATCCCGATCACGATTTTAAACCCTTTGGGGCCCTCAACGCCCCTGGTGTCATGTGTATGTGTGTGTGTGTGTGTGTGTGTGTGTGTGTGTGTGTGTGTGTGTGTGTGTGTGCGTGTGTGTGTGTGTGTGTGTGTGTGTGTGTGTGTGTGTGTGTGTGTGTGTGTGTGTGTGTGTGTGTGTGTGTGTGTGTGTGTTGTGTGTGTTGTGTTGTGTTAAAAGAGGTCTCACAATGTACATACATGTAGGGGAAGGGCCCCTAATATGGACCACTTTTTGTTTATTGCTGATAACTAGCTTGTTTTCTTGCAAAGAAGTTTCATTTTGTGGTTGGTAGTCCTTCTCTCTTAGTTTAACCGTTAGGCCTAATTAGAGTGAAATAGCTTTGATAGACATTCAGCAAAAATTAAATACAGAAAAAATCACAAATGGTCCATATTAGGAGCCTGGGCGCCCAATATGGACCAGTGAAGCGGCCTTCACGAATCACTGTAAAAAGTCCCCATACTTCAAAATAACATGATACAACTTAGTGTGCAAGTCAGACAAATTCAAATATGCTTTAGATTTAGCTGTTTCGGGTTGATGAGAGCATTATTCGAAGCACACCAGGAAACTGAAGAAGCTTATCAAAAACAGAGTGAAAATAAGTGAAATTATCAACTTCCACACAAAAAAAGACTATTTGTTATATTTTTTTGAAATCTCGAGGGCTAGTTATAGGTTTTTTTCAGCAAGCTTCTTAATGAATTAATTAAAATTGCCTTTAGCTTTTATTTTCTTCGATTTGTTGAAGGTGGTCCATATTAGGGGACTCACACATACTTTGAGGTTTTGCTATTATTTTTTGTTTGCAGTAAAAACCCGGGGTACACACTGCTAAAATGTAACAAATACGGTCTTAGCTGTCATATATAGCCATTTTTGTGTGATAAAAGCTTTGGCTGTGGACAGAAACGAGTCCGTTTTAGGCGGCAAATTTAGAGTGATCGCTGCCAAAAGTCCAAAAAAGCGAAAAAGCCTAACGGTTTTGAGGTTTGTGTTTCTGCAACTGTTTTGACATGTGCAACTTATCCAGAGAGGGTGAATATAGCGAATGGAATTGTTTTGAGCGCTCTAGCACCGTTAGTTTGTCAGAACCGGAGGTGGTCCATATTAGGAGCCGGTCCATATTAGGAGCCTTTCCCCTAGTTACCATCGGTCCATGCATTATTTGTCATTTTCTTCAATTTCTTCGGCACACTTGGATAACAAGGAACATTTGAGAAGCATTATTTGGACATTATCCCCCCCCCCCCCCCCTTCCCCCTCTGCTTCTTTCTCTCTGTAAACGTGTAGGGCTAGTTATTTTTCGGTAACTTACCCAACAACCAAAGTCACTTACCCAACAACGGGCCTGAATCCTCGATAGCTCACAGGTTGATGAGCTAGACTTTGAGGGAACTACTTTAGCGATTGAAAAGTTTTGAACGCTCTCATGTACGAAATATACATAATTATCTAGACCAAACAATACAAACATACTGCATTTAAACTAGCAACCACAGGCTTGAACACATTAATCTCCAAATAAAATCCATGAGTTTGGTTGTTTTCTAAATCCAAATCTAACGATCAGTGCAGAGAAACTCGCTTTAGATCTCTTGAGTGCAAGCAAACTTCCAAGGCAAGTAACTCTCGTACTATGTCTAGCGATAAGAGTAGTTCCCCTTCCAAATTTTCTGAACTAAATTGCTCAAAAGACTGCAATCCGACGGTTAGTTTTCGACAATATTTCATTTTATAAACAGATCACACGCAACCAAATACACACATCTCATCAATTTAAAGAACATACAGCGGTTTCATACACTATTTTGCCCCAGAAAACTGAACTTCATACAGTTTTTAACGTTGGAACACGGGTGCAAAAGTTCGTCTGCTAGTCCCATTCGAAGAAAGAACATTTCCTAAGCGATACCAAAACATGAACAGAACACACACTATCTGCCTTTACTGCCACAACAGACTAACAACATAACTGTGTACTTGATTTTAGTCCAAAACAGGGAAACTGACAAGAAGTGTTAACAGAATTGAATGATTTTCCTTGAACTATACAACCGCACATTATTCAATCGCCTGCGCAGGTAGACTGGTTGAGTGAATAGGATTCGATCAAACTTTCGCACAAAAACTCTTCTTTTCTTTGAATAACTGAAGAAAGGAGGAATAAAGAGGGAAGCTCGCATTTGTCATGATCCGCTAACTTCGACCATTATTTTTAATAATCACTGAGACTCGGCATGTATTGCATCAGGTTCACGTGTGTTCATCTTCCTTGCCAGTGGTAATCAATCAAAACCCAGCCGATGACGTCATTACGTGTGTTTAATAAAGAACAAGTCGCGTAAGGCGAAAATACAACATTTAGTCAAGTAGCTGTCGAACTCACAGAATGAAACTGAACGCAATGCAACGCAGCATCGTCAGTCCACCGCTCACGGCACAGGCAGTGAAATTGACAAGAAGAGTGGGGTAGTAGTTGCGCTGGGAAGGATAGCACGCTTTTCTGTACCTCTCTTCGTTTTAACTTTCTGAGCGTGTTTTTAATCCAAACATATCATATCTATATGGTTTTGGAATCAGGAACCGACAAGGAATAAGATGAAAGTGTTTTTAAATTGATTTGGAAAATTTAATTTTGATAATAATTTGTATATATTTAATTTTCAGAGCTTGTTTTTAATCCGAATATAACATATTTATATGTTTTTGGAATCAGCAAATGATGGAGAATAAGATCAATGTAAATTTAAATCGTTTTATAAAAAACATATTTTTTTACAATTTTCAGATTTTTAATGACCAAAGTCATTAATTAATTTTTAAGCCACCACGCTGAAATGCAATACCGAAGTCCGGGCTTCGTCGAACATTACCCGACCAAAATTTCAACCAATTTGGTTGAAAAATGAGGGCGTGACAGTGCCGCCTCAACTTTCACGAAAAGCCGGATATGACGTCATCAAAGACATTTATCAAAAAAATGAAAAAAACGTTCGGGGATTTCATACCCAGGAACTCTCATGTCAAATTTCATAAAGATCGGTCCAGTAGTTTAGTCTGAATCGCTCTACACACACACACACACACACACACACACACACACAGACAGACACACACACACACACACACGCACATACACCACGACCCTCGTCTCGATTCCCCCCTCTACGTTAAAACATTTAGTCAAAACTTGACTAAATGTAAAAAGAATCAGTCGATGACGTCATAACGTCTGTTAATATTGCAGGCCAGCCAGTGGTGTTCAACGAAGACTCAGCCGATGACATCATAACGTCTATCAAGGACCGCAACCTCGTGCACTACCTACGCGTCTTTTACGTCAGCGCGCCCGATGCTACGTCATACGGCTCCACCGCATTGACGTCACGTCTATTTGTTCCTATAGGAACGGGCGGCAGACGTTTCGAGACGATGACGCAAACCATGGATCATATCAACGCGTGGCTCTCAGTTGTGGGTCAGTCAATCTGTATTTATTTCTTCCACTTCTATACTTACTTAGTTTAGCCGCGGTCTTTGGTGTAAGGCATTGTGCCCGACTATAGGTTTATATCTAAGTCACTGACGCTGCAGTGCCCGACAATAGGTTTATATCTAAGTCACTGACCCTGCAGGTAGAAGGCATTGTGCCCGATAATAGGTTTATATCTAAGTCACTGACGCTGCAGGTGTAAGGCATTGTGCCCGACTATAGGTTTATATCTAAGTCACTGACGCTGCAGGTGTAAGGCATTGTGCCCGACTATAGGTTTATATCTAAGTCACTGACGCTGCAGGTGTAAGGCATTGTTCCCGACTATAGGTTTATATCTAAGTCACTGACGCTGCAGGTGGAAGGCATTGTGCCCGACAATAGGTTTATATCTAAGTCACTGACGCTGCAGGTGGAAGGCATTGTGCCCGACTATAGGTTTATATCTAAGTCACTGACGCTGCAGGTGTAAGGCATTGTGCCCGACTATAGGTTTATATCTAAGTCACTGACGCTGCAGGTGTAAGGCATTGTGCCCGACTATAGGTTTATATCTAAGTCACTGACGCTGCAGGTGTAAGGCATTGTTCCCGACTATAGGTTTATATCTAAGTCACTGACGCTGCAGGTGGAAGGCATTGTGCCCGACAATAGGTTTATATCTAAGTCACTGACGCTGCAGGTGGAAGGCATTGTGCCCGACTATAGGTTTATATCTAAGTCACTGACGCTGCAGGTGGAAGGCATTGTGCCCGACTATAGGTTTATATCTAAGTCACTGACGCTGCAGGTGGAAGGCATTGTGCCCGACAATAGGTTTATATCTAAGTCACTGACGCTGCAGGTGGAAGGCATTGTGCCCGACAATAGGTTTATATCTAAGTCACTGACGCTGCAGGTGTAAGGCATTGTGCCCGACTATAGGTTTATATCTAAGTCACTGACGCTGCAGGTGTAAGGCATTGTGCCCGACTATAGGTTTATATCTAAGTCACTGACGCTGCAGGTGTAAGGCATTGTTCCCGACTATAGGTTTATATCTAAGTCACTGACGCTGCAGGTGGAAGGCATTGTGCCCGACAATAGGTTTATATCTAAGTCACTGACGCTGCAGGTGGAAGGCATTGTGCCCGACTATAGGTTTATATCTAAGTCACTGACGCTGCAGGTGGAAGGCATTGTGCCCGACTATAGGTTTATATCTAAGTCACTGACGCTGCAGGTGGAAGGCATTGTGCCCGACAATAGGTTTATATCTAAGTCACTGACGCTGCAGGTGGAAGGCATTGTGCCCGACAATAGGTTTATATCTAAGTCACTGACGCTGCAGGTGGAAGGCATTGTGCCCGACTATAGGTTTATATCTAAGTCACTGACGCTGCAGGTGTAAGGCATTGTGCCCGACTATAGGTTTATATCTAAGTCACTGACGCTGCAGGTGTAAGGCATTGTGCCCGACTATAGGTTTATATCTAAGTCACTGACGCTGCAGGTGTAAGGCATTGTGCCCGACAATAGGTTTATATCTAAGTCACTGACCCTGCAGGTGGAAGGCATTGTGCCCGACTATAGGTTTATATGTAAGTCACTGACGCTGCAGGTGGAAGGCATTGTGCCCGACAATAGGTTTATATCTAAGTCACTGACGCTGCAGGTGGAAGGCATTGTGCCCG